>NW_028277042.1:3766891-3917567 GCF_059951505.1 Python bivittatus | reverse complement strand
GTTGGTGACGGCACCGTCAATGAACTCATAAGGATCAAAAGGCAGACCTGCAGAATAAAACAAAAGAAAATAGATCATTATAGATCCATCCGCCTGTATTTTTCCCTCAATATGCTATCCCCTAAGCAGCTTTGCTAGTTCCAGAGGCATCATTGGAAGAAAATAAGTGCGTTATGATGTCCAGTTCTCACAAAGAATTTGCGCTAGCAGAGTCCCCAGGATGAAACAGCATCTGCTATTCTCAGTCTTCTTGTAATAAGTGAACTCTCGCTGAAATCCAGGACAAAGTTTATCTGACCACAACATACGTACATACATACACATATACACATACTGTATGTATGTATATATGTCTATTTGTGTGTGTGTACACACACACACTGAATATATAAAGGAATAAGAACAAAATTAAGAGAAAGGCTTCTTACACTGAAGAAAGCAGGGAATGCATACGACTGTTTCTACACAATGGAGCAGATTGTTCCTCAGCCAGATCTGACTGGTCTTCAGTGGTTCAAAAGCTGAGCAGACCTCAGAAATTCCACTTTCCATCAGGAACAGCAGAATATGGATTCTTAGCTGAGTTGCTGTTTTAGACTTAATTCCATTGTGCGCGCGCACACACATACCACAGCACACATTGCATTGACACCGAGGATGATGGTCCAATGCTTCTGGAGATCACCATACTGCGGAAGGTTACCAGGACATCACAGTAGAGAGCATGGTGGGAGGTAGGCCCAGTGAAGGGTGGCAAAGAGCGTTCCATGAAAACAGAGGTTGGCGACTAGCTATGTTTCCTAGGCTGGCCATTTTATATAGGATGACTCTCCCACCTTCTCCCCAGTTTTCTATGGAGATCCAAAAGCATTCTCAGAATTCTAATTGGTAGCTTCCAGCCAAGAAAGTGACAGGACTCTTGCTTTACCAGCATGACAAGCACAGAGACAAAATGAAGCGTGTGTCTCATTTCGGTCACTGGGGCTTGGAATTTAGGGCAACCAGAATTCTGAGCTGCTCCCGCTCTGTTTCAATACATCCACTCATTGGTCAACTTGAAGGTCAACTGAATTGTGTCCTATGGAAAAAGAAGCAACATTGAAGTGACGATTCCCCAGCCATCCCATCCTGTCCCCGGAGAACTTACTCGTCTTTTCAGTAAACGCCTCAATCAAATAGGTTGCCTCCTCCAAGATCTTTTCTTCCATCACATTTTTGCCCACTCCAAAGTTTCTGAAAAGCATCACTGAAAATCTCCTTTGCTCCTTCCACACTTCACTGTAAGGTAGCGAGAATATGCCTGTAAAGTAAAAGACTACAAATTAGCAACAAACACTCATTTGGGTCTTGCTTCTAGTTAACTAATTCTAAAATGTCAACAGATCACTCTTTCTCTTACTTGAAATTCTGGTCCAGCACTCAAGCATTCAGAGGAAAAAAGAGAGAGATCATTAGATAAGAAATAACTTTCAGAGGCATTAAAATGCTTGGGAAATATATCGTTACCTTTTTCTTACTGATTACATCCATAATATAAAAGCTTGCCCTCCCAGCAAATTCTGTGCCTTTTATCACGAGGACCTCTTTTGCTGAAGGAAATCCATGAGTGAAGACTACAGGTTTGCTTCCAACATAAAGAGAGAAGACAGAACCATATTTTCTTGCTAACTGAAATGAAATAACAGGATGAGCTTAGAAGCATTAGGAGATCACTCAGAACCAATCACTGCAAAGAGATGACAGAACATCTTCAAGGATGAGGTTGAACGACTCCCTGTAGCTCCATCATACTTGATTCCCCAAACCGTTCAGCCCTTACCCCCTTCCTATTCGGGCATGGTTTTCCAGCAGCCTCATTTTAATATTTTTTTACAACATGATTTCACTTCATAGTCTAAAGAGTCTTTTAATTTTTGCTATTTCAGCTTCCAACATCTCTTTTGGTAGCTGAGTGAAAGATGACGATGATGATGATAAGGTTGGGCAATACCAGATGCTATTCCGTCAAGTGGCAAGCAGAAGTGTGTAAAATTTAATTCAGCTCAAAGAAAGATGCATGGGAGGCCCTTGTCCTCATTTTGCTAACAACAGGCCAGAAACACACAGGGACAACATCGTTTCCTTCTCTCTCACCATTTCTGAGAGTCCAAACAGCTCCTTGGCGCAAAGACAAAGGGCAATCTACAACAAATATCCCCTTATTACTCAAGCCTTTAATCAAGACCCTCATCGTGAAAGCCTGCCCAACTTCAAAGATGCCAAGATGGGCATTTTATACCAGAGGAATTGCTACAGGTGGGTGTTTGTTTAAAAACAAACAGCTTAATATCCCCCTAATTACATAGTAGAACTTTCGTATCAAAGGGACAAAACTTGTGTAATATTTTTAAGAAAGCAAAAACACTGATTTTTAGCAGTTGCATGGCCTTTCCTCGTCTCTCCAAAACATTTGGAGGGTTTTAAGATGATCTAATCAGACTTCTGGTTGCGTCATAAGAAATTCCAAATGTTGCTTGCTGAGTGGCAGAGCTGACTCTTGGCATTCAGCCCAAACTGATTCATAAACTAATCATGCAATGCAAATAAGTTCTGAAGAATCTCTTGGAAGCAGCCCAATTCCATTAGGGTGTAGGATTGCTATCAATCAGATGCACATCCCATTCTTAGGAATCAAATATAGATCCCTACATTCCTGGAATTTCAACAGCTCCATAGCAGTCTCAACATCTCCCCTAAATCCTCTGCAGAATATATTTTCAATCACATGCACAAACATTAACAGACACATCGTTGCTCAACCAGCCTGCTTAAAAAACTGCAGCAAAACGTCTTTCCTTTTCTGCAGATTCATTCCACGGAATCCAATGTGATTTTGCAGAAGATCCCTTACCTGATCCAAGTCCTTCAGAGGGTTCCCCATCCTGACCTGAAGCAGATTCCCAATCAGGGGCAGGTGCCAAGGCCCCGGAGGGAAACCTTTGGGACGTCTGCTCTTCCAGAACCAGAGGAATAGCAGGGAAAGAATGACCAGCCAGCTGAAAACAGCCATGTTCAAGGCAGGGAAGCCTCGCTCTCTCTTCCTCTGCTGCTGTGTCTCTGGCAACTCAGCCAGTGATTAAATCTTTAAGGTCTCGATGAAAGGTAAACTTTGCACAGAAGCCGGATTTCACAAGCTGCAGTTTAACAAACAGGAAAGTAAACACCCAGTGGGTCACCTGCCATTAAATTCAAGGTCATTTCTGAGCCTTTTTCCCACCAAGAGGAGGGCCGTATCATAAAGGAAAGAAAGCCAGCCTATGTTGTGTGAATGAAGGATACCACAAGAATGGAGTATTACAAGAACAGCATAATTAATTCTGCTCCAGATGGAATAACTCTCGAGATTCCCCTCTATTCCCTCCCCACTCTCTCCTTCCCCTAGTCCCCCCCCAACCCACATTCCTCCCTTGGGTTTGGCTCCCGCTGGAAGCAACCAGCAACTCTCCTCCCCCCCCCCTCAGATCTCTATAAATACCCACAAAAGGGTCACATCATCCTGGGCACAGAGAGAACTGCTCCTGTCTGTGCTCCTGCACTCTGAAGATGCCGGTCACAGATGCTGGTGAAACGTTAGGAAACAAAACTTCAAGAACACGGCCACACAGCCCGGAAGACCCACACCAGCCAACTCTCCTTTCCTCAAGCCCTTTCTTCGTTCAGTCTTCGCTGCTGTGCCTCCTTCTGTCCGGGTTCTGCCCACGTTGCAGTTGTGAGGATCAAATGAAGGGAGATCTTCCCGCCAGCTGCCTCGGGGAAGAGGCAACTCACTGCCTGGAGCGAGTGGGCCTTTTCCCCTCCTGGGATCCAGAGTTTGGTGCTGCCTGGAAGGAGGGTGAGAACATTCCCACCCCCTCCTTCACTGGAGACCAAGTTTCATAAAAGGGAGCTGCAAGCAAACTTGTGCGTGGGTGGGTGGGTCAAGCAAGGAGTTAAGCCAGCAGAGACTCAGCACAGAGAATCCTCCAACCCAAAGGCAGGCAGCTCAGCAGCCACCTTCGGACAGCGAGAGAAAACTTCAGTGCTTGGAGCTGCAAGTCCACTGAGAGGCAGAGCTGGGAGGCGGGGAGGCCACAGTCTGCAAGCCAAACCGAGCCCAACCGAGCCACGGCAGAGCTTACAAACCAGCTGCAGGAACAGAAGACCGGGAGTGCCAGGAGGGGGGGAGAAAGCCCCATTCGCAAGCCTGTAGAGGAGTGAAAAGGGTCTTCACATGCAAATGGACTGAGATTGGCTACAAGAGCTGAAGTCCTGGGGGAAAGGAAAGATTTAAAGAGCTAAGAAATAGTGAAGATAAGAAAACACTGCTACAGGCATGGGAATAGGACTTAGAAATAGAAGATAGGGATAGAAATTTATGGATTAAATAAGAATACAGATAGTTGTAAACTTACAATAATAGGAAGATAGTCGAATAAGAAAGGAGTTTAATTTTGTACAATAACCAGTTTTGTGTGGGAAAAACAAATACACTCTTTGTGTCTGTCTTCTGTGCCATATTAAGAAAAGCCCTAGCATGCCTCACGTTCCTGGAGAAAACATGGGATGTCATTTCAAGAAAATTACAGAACCAAAGAGGTCTATCTAAGCCCGTAACACATAAAAGTGGAGCTGCTCTCACAAATCTTTGCAAGTTAATATCCACCCATTCTTCCTTCCCCACAACAAATGGGGTCCTGTTCTCCATTTTAGAACAGCAACACCCCTCTTCACATTATTTATTTCAAACCCTGGGTTGGAAAGAACACAAGCCAAAGGGAGACATAATGGAAACATTATGAAGCAAGGAAAAACAGGTCCTGAATGTTTAGGTCCCCCACCCCGGCCCCCACCCCGACCCCAGGTACAGACTTCTGCACGGCTATAGGTTCTATGCATCTTTTAGAAGGCACAGTGACAATGCTGGTTCCATAGCAAACCCTGGCCCTGATCATATCTCTGAGGTGGCTTCATATGTTTTGCATTATTTTCTTACCCAATGCAGTTCCCATTGCTTCCCCTCCTCCCCTGCCACTACAAAAAAGAAACCTGTGATTTGCAGAGCCGGGTCATGCAATGCCAGTTGTAAGCTAGGTTTCTCTGCTCCACGTTCAGACACATTCCTGTGACATTCAGTAGAAAGACTTGGCATCTAGAAGTGTCAGAGACCAACATTTCACGTTCCTGGTTTTGTCTGGGTGTTACTTAAACGCTACTTTAAGGAATAGTCAGTCTGAGGAATAGACGTAGGAAGAGTGAGAGATGGATAAAATATGTTATTATTGACAAAGAAATAGTAGCTCGAGCATGCTAAGAGTGCAGCTGTGTGAGAGATAAGGAAGTAGTGTTAAGTGTTATGGTCATCAAATAGTGGCAGATGGAGAGGAAGTTGTCTCCTTGGGTGGGACAATGTAAATAAAAACTAATTTAACCTGGGGCAGTCTTTATCAGTATAATGCAATTAGCTGAAACCTTGAGCAATTACCATAGATGAGGTGGGAGGGACCAGGAAGAAATCATAGAGCAGCCGGAAAGACTGTACACCCTGAGTACCTTAGCCAATGGGGAAAAGGGGAAGGACTTGCGATTGGGAATGTATATAATTAGGCCGGAGTGTGTATGTGGGTGTGGCTTCTTATTTGCAACGAAGTCCACCAGCCTTTGCAAACGCTTCCAATAACACTTTACTTCTAACTAACCCAGAGAGATCTGTGGTGCTTGTTTCACACAGAAGGGAGCCATATTAGTCTCTTGCAGAAAAAATCAGGCATCTTTTAACACTGTTTTTTTAACTGTATTAAAAGGCATAAGCTTTTGTGAACTACAGCAACAACTACAGAAGATGCATTGTGTGGTTAGACCGATATAGGATTTAAGTTTGGATGACGTGGAGGAGGAAGAAGACAGGCAGGTTACACATAAAACAGCTTACAAGATCAATTAACAAAAATGACACTTTGAGATCTTTTGAGATTGCCTGAAACCTTTTGATGTATGTGAGTTCAGTGATCTCTCACTCAATGGCACTGTTAAAGTCTCCTTTTTCCAAGATGGTCACTCTAAAGTCGGCGATAATGACCTGGAGGATTGTTTTTCCAGAAACAGGAATAGGAGGAAAATAACAATCAGCCTGCTGAAAACAGCCATGCCGAAGGCCTAAGAAGAGTTATTGCTGTTCTCTTTGGGGAAAAGCTAAAGATAAGTACCTTTAAGGTACACCCATGGATCTTCATGGGTGACAAAAGGTAATGTTGGAAGAGAAACCTAATTTCCCCACCAGCAGTTTGGCAAGCAGGCTAATTTACACAGGCCAGCGTGCAAGATTCTGTTAATGTTACCTTCCTGTAAAGATAGAGCTAGGACACCTCGGTGTGCTTCTTGTCTAGACTACCTCACAAGGCTGGCACTAATTTTGCAAGTCTCAAACTACATCTCTCCCCCCTCACCTTTACAGTCCAAGAAACTAGAGAGGGTCCCTTCTGAGATGTTTGCCACATCCTCGTTTCTTATGCAGGCTCAGCTGCCTCTTATCTGACCATTGCCTAGTCTGCAGCTCTTCCTCCTGTCTCCCAGGGTCATTCCCACATACCATTACACCCACAGAACAACTTTATTTCTTCTAAATGGCACTTTATAATGTTGGAGATAAATTTTGCCACTTGCAGATTTTACAGGTCATCCAATATAAATCCTTTGTCGTACATTCACAGATAACTGCTTTCCATGTATATAGAAAACATGTAGTATATGAATTTTCTTTGGATTTCTCCGGTGTTCTTAGTTTCCTCTTGGAGAGCATGAGGTCGCCTTGAGTGGTGAAAATCTTCCCTTGGATCTAGTCCTTTTCCTGGCGACACTTCAAGGACATCTTAAAGCGAGAAGGGGATTGTGTAACCCCTAAATGTGGTGTAAAATCTGGTGCTTGTGATTTATCTGGCCACAATAACTGGAAGTTTCTGAGAATGCTGGTGAAGAAGAGGAAGAGCTCCATCCGAGCCAGGTTTTCCCCTAAGCAGACTCTTGGTCCTGAAAAGTCAAAGTGAAGGAGAAGAGAGCAGCCATTCAGCCCGCTATGGGCTCCAAGGTTGCCACCATTTGTGAGGTTGTTCGTATTCTTTCCCTCTCTAAAGGACTTGCCTTGGATGACTCTGTGAAGCACATCGTCTATTGCTTAGCCTGATATTCCCAAGTCAAATTTCACTTCCTTCCTCTCTCAGTTCAGTTCTTCTTTTCTTGCCTGGCTCTGACCTGTGCAGTTCAGGTACTTACCTGTCTCCTCCTTTCTCCATCATGCAGAGAGCCCAATAGAGGCTCTTAGCTGTAGAAAGACTTAACTAACTCAGCCTTTCTTGTGACAGGCCATTTTTCTCAATAAGTAAGTAAGTAAGTAATCTTTATTGTCATTGTACTTCTCGTACAATGAAATTAAATGCCACCCCAGTGCACCTTTAAAAATATAAAAGCCATACAACACATAAAACACATATAACACAACCTTCACATTCCATATTGCACAACCCCTGATGCTGCATTAATACTGCACTATACGGTAGAGTTCAGTATAGTTACCGCTCTGAGATAGAAGCTATTCTTCAGCCTATTTGTCCTTGTTTTCATTACCCTCTACTGTCTGCCAGATGGTAACAGTTCAGAAAAAGGATGTCCCGGGTGGGATGGGTCCTTAAGAATGTTTTGAGCTTCCTTAAGGCAGCGGGAACTATAAAGTTCTTCCAAAGAGGGGAGAGGGAAACCAGTGATCCTCTGGGCAGTGGTGGTAACCCTCTGTAGCACTTTCCTATCTGCCACTGTGCGGCTAGCAAACCATGCACAGGTGCAGTAGGTCAAAATGCTCTCTATAGTACAGCGGTAGAAGGTCGCCAGCAGTTTTTCATTCAGTTGTTGTTTCCTGAGAAGTCTCAGGTAGTAGAATCTCTGCTGGGTCGTCTTAACCAATGCTGAAATATGAGCGCCCCACGTCAGGTCCTCCTTTATGGTAACACCCAGAAACTTAAAACTGGGCACCCGCTCCACTCAGTCTCCATTGATAACCAGGGGCTGGACGTCCAATCTATTCCTTCTATAGTCCACTATAAGCTCCTTGGTCTTATTGATATTAAGGGCCAAATTATTGTCTCCGCACCATGAAAGCAGCAATAAAGATCAGATGTATTGCTCTTTCAAGCCTGCAATGATGCAAAACCCTCTGGCCCAGACTAGTGCAAATATCCCAACTGCTGCAATTCTTGCAATCTGATCCCTTCCTCGCAGTAAACACTATTAGAGGAAACCTCCTGTGAGCATCTTGCCAGGAAGAATCTATTTCCTCTGAGGCAGCTGCTAAGAGCCAGACACGAGGATTGTCTGAAGGTGGTTCAGGAATTTACCATTTCCTCTGCTGTATCTTGGCCCACCATCTCCAAGGAGACATTCACACAGAAAACACCCCACAATGCTTTCACAGTCAAAGGTGAATTCCACGGCCACAAGGAAACATTTTTCAGCTGCTTTGGAATGACCATATTCAACATGGTTACTTATGTTTTTTCAACCCCATTTTCCTATGGGAAACTGAAGTATAAGCTGAGCCAAAGAGCTGATTTCCATAAGTCTTTAAAGAAAAGTTAGGTAGTTTGGGGCTCAGGGTGTGGTGCAAAAATTGCCAGTAAAAGTGTGTGTGTGTGTGTGTGTGTGGTGTGTGTGTGTGTGTGTGTGAGAGAGAGAGAGAGAGAGAGAGAGAGAATCCACAGAGTGAATTCCACGGCCACAAGGAAACATTTTTCAGCTGTTTTGGAATGACCATATTCAACATGGTTACTTATGTTTTTTTCAACCCCATTTTCCTATGGGAAACTGAAGTATAAGCTGAGCCAAAGAGCTGATTTCCATAAGACTTTAAAGAAAAGTTAGGTAGTTTGGGGCTCAGGGTGTGGTGCAAAAATTGCAAGTGCGTGTGTGTGTGTGTGTGTGTGTGTGTGTGTGTGTGAGAGAGAGAGAGAGAGAGAGAAATTTACCTGCTGAAAATGCCAAAAAGGCTTCCGGCTTCACAAACTCTCCCTTTTCATTCAGGAAGTTGGAGGGGTTGAACTCGTCTGGGAACTTCCACTGAGATTCATCAAAATGTGCAGAATGGAGATTGACAAAAACCATGGTGTCCTGCACGAGCCAAGACAAAGAGGTCATGGGGAAGAATGCACTCGTGCTCAGACTTGACTCAGGATGCTACTGACTCAGCTTTCAGATAGACCCCATTGAGCTGTGGTTGAAGAACAGGTGATGAGGGTGAGCAGAAACAGGGAGGAGTTATGGATCAAGCAGAGCTGAACTCAGTATTAGGAAAAAGGGGGGCAAGAACCAAGGCAGGAGATGTGATCAGTCACTCCACCATGAGCTATCAGCCACCTTTCATAAGAAAGAGTTCCTCAGATTTCAGAAGAAACCTTTGATGCAAGGACTTTAGAGAACTGCAGGAACCATGCCAACTTACCAAAGCACACAACAGAAAAAATGGTCAATAAGCCTATTGCACTTTCATACAAGGAGGTCCGAATGCAAGTCCTCTTATCCTTTGACTGTGCTATGTCTTCCCTCCATATGACAGAACAGGATTGACCCCAACTTCTTGCTTTCTCTTGCTCTTACTTACAAACACATACCTCAGGTCAGAAAGATACAGATGGACACATGCAGATTCACCAGCACTTCACTTCATGGGAGACAATTAAAAGTTTCTGCTTTTACCTTGGGAATTTTATATCCAAAGAGCTGCACATCTTGAATGGGTGCGTGAGGTATTCCAAGAGGAACAACATTTGAAATGCGTTGGATTTCATGAATGACGGCATTTGTGTAGGGCAAGTTTTCTCTATCTTCGTATTTCAGGCTTGCATTGTTTCCCAGAACAGTGTCTATTTCCTTCCAGCATTTCTCTGAGGAACCAAGAACTCAGTTACCTTCTGGAAAACATTTCACTGACTCCATGTAGACATGGTTGGTATACTTCCCAGTCAGGTGAGCACCAGAAGTGACGAGATAGCAGCTCACTGAATTCCCAGCCATGATAATCACTAAAGAAGCAAATATGTGTACTCACCTCTATAATCAGCCTCTCGGCTGATTATATGCAACAATCACTCCTCCCCTATTCAGGACCCTTCCTCGTTTTGCATAATAAGTGAAGGTAATACTATTATTAGTCGAGAACGTTGTTTCATAATTCTTCACCTTGGATCTCTGGGAAGGCCATCAAATAGAGGAATCCCCACTGAATCGTTCCTGCTGTTGTCTCTGTTCCAGCTATGAATAGCTCAGACAGTAAGACTCGTAGTTGCTCTTCTTCAAAACTGGAACCTTTCCTCTCTGCCTTTTGTTAGTTAACACAAAGAATGTTGTTAAAATCAAATGGAAAAAGGATCTTTTCCCACTCATGTATTCTTTTTAATACAGTGGATAACGTCAATTTAAAATTGGGATTTCATTCTGAAAAATATCACTGAAAGGGGAGAGGAAGGAGGGAGAGGAAAAACCAGCATGTTCTTCCAGTGATAACCCATCATGATGCAAACAGTTCAGGGAGAGCATGAGAGTCCCCCAGAGGGTCCTCAGAGCTGGTAAAGGGGACTTTCTTCCCTGTCCTCCTTCTGCTGCAACCGGATGGACAGATCTGTGTTAGCTGGCTGGGTTTGCCCAACATGCACAGCAAGGGCACATAGCTGCGCTCACACATCATGTCCCCAAGGCAAAAAGTGGACTTGGCAGAACATCTAGAAAAGTCACTGTATCAAAGTTTTGTACTTTCGTGAGGCGTCATGTCAGACAAACAGGTTCAACATGAGAGGAAAAGAAAACAATGCAAAGTCAGCAACAAGGGACTGAGAAATCTACCTTCTGCATTTCTTCCAGATATGCATCAGTGAAATCCCGGGGTTCTCCAGGAATCATGGTTGCCTTGTGCTCTTCCACCTCTTTTTCAACGAAAGCATCTATTTTCTTTGCAGTTGTTACTAGTGCCTGATGGGGCAGGGGAAGCCTCCTCACTAACGGCACAGCATTGTAAAGCTGCCAGGAAACAGAAGAAAAGCGAACATTGATTAATTTAATAGAATCATGATGGAGTCTCCTTTGTAGGATACATTGAGCAGGAAAAAAATCCCATGTGTTGTAAAGGGTTCATGTAAATAACTCTTATTCACAATTTGATAGGGTATCAAATTTCCAAGTAAGGTAAAATTTCAGTGCAGAAATTTGCCCTAATTAAATCTAAATAACTGCAGCTTTGGACCAAATCACTCACAGAGAGCCTTCCCCATTTTCCTGGCACTCTGATGAGATCCTGTCCTAATTGGAAGGAAAATCAGAAAGTTTCCAAAATATCTGAGACATGGAAATCCAAATTCCCCTAGTTGTGCATTAATTCTGAACATTCATCTGGATTCTTGTTAAGGATACCAAGGCCCAGGGTCCCGCTGTGATTCGGGAACTTTGATGTATCATATCCAGCAGAGACTTGAGGAGGGTGCTGTCATATTCATAACGTTTCCCAAATATTATAGTAGAAATTATGTTAGCGACCGCAATGTCCACAAATTCACAAGGATCAAAAGGTACACCTGTGAAATAAAACAAAATACATCTCCTGTATGTTCCTTTAGGGGACTCACAATATGCTGTCAGCTTTTCTGGTTGCAGAGGCATCATTGGAAGAACGCAAAATAAGTCCACTATAGGTCCCTGTTCTCTGATCAGCTCACCATGAACTTTGTGGCAAAAGAGTCCCCAAGGTCAAATGATATCTCCTATTTTCAACCTTTGTCCAGGAATAAAAATCTTTCAGAAATTTTTAAAAACTACATCTAAAAGTGTTAGCCCTGCGAGGTAGTTCAGACAAGTAGCACAACCGGGACTACCAGCTCTACCTTGTTAGAATCCTCGCAGTTCCATCAAGAACGGCTAAATATGTATTCTTAGTCCAAACTCAATTTGTTGCCGTGTTGGACTTAACTCCATTGCAAGCATATCCTGGTGAGCACTGCCAGTAGAGATGATTGCCTTTTAATCCAACACTTCTGGAGATCATTGCATTGAGGAAAGGCTACTAGGTCATCACAGGGGCAGCATGGAGCATGGTGGGAGGTGGGCCCAGTGAACGATGGCAAGGAGCGTTCCATGAAAACAGAGGCTGGCAACTAGCTATGTTTCAAAGGCTAGTATTGTATATACAATGACTCTCCCTCCCTCCCTCCCTCCCCCCCTCCCTCCCTAATTTTCTATGGAGATCCAGAAGCATACTCAGAAATCTAATTGAAGCTTCCAGCCAAGAAAGTTACAGGACTCCTGCTTTACAAACATGACAAGCACAGAGACAAAATGAACAATCTGTCTCATTTTGGTCAATGGGGCTTGGAATTTTGCGCAACCAGAATTCTGAGCTTCTCCCTCTCTCCTTCAATACACGCACCCAGTGGTCAGTTTGGAGGTCAACTGAATTGTGTCCCATGGACAAAGAATGAACACTGAAATGACGATTCCCCATCCATCCCATCCTGTCCCCGGAGAAGGTACTTGTCTTTTCAGTAAACGCCTCAATCAAATAAGTTGCCTCCTCCAAGATCTTTTCTTCCATTGATTTCTTGCCCACTCCAAAGTTTCTGAGAAACATCAGTGAAAACCTTCTTTGCTCCTTCCAGACTTCACCATATTTTGTTGACAGTATACCTAAAAAAAAATCATCCAGCAGTCATTCACTTGTATCTTGCTTATAGGTAGCAATTGATTCATTGATTGATTTTTAAAACAAAGTGAATTTTCAAATGAACAGAGAATTACTAAAGTTATACAGCTAATGCTCAATTAATAAAATAAAATATGCTAAGCAAAATATGTTGAGTAGTTTTTTTTTTATGGTATAAGAAAGAAGTATGACTTTTCTCAGCTGAATGCCAAAATCTCTTCTATATTATTATCCATCCATTTTAAAAAGAAAAAAGATGAAGGGAGCTAATTCTAACATTTCAAGAGATTATTCCTTCTCTTACTGGAAAACTTTGGTCAGCACTCCAGAATGCAGAGGAAAAGGGATACTGGTAGTTAGAATGGATAACTTGGGATCTTACAAAGACCAAAGAGGCATGAGGAGAAGAAAAAAAAAAAGGCTTGGAAATTATATTCAGTTACCTTTTTTCTTATTGATGGCATCCATTATAGGAAAGTCTGCCCTCCCAGCAAATTCTGTGCCTTTTATCACGAGGACCTCTTTTGCTGGAGGAAATCCATGAGTAAAGACTACAGGTGTTCCTCCAAGATAAAGACTGAAGACAGGACCATATTTTTTGGCTAACTGAAATGAAGTAGCCAGGATTAGCAGAGAGGCATTAGGAAATGTGGCAGAAGTGCAAAATGTTTTTCTTGGCCAAGCACTTTTCTTAGAAGTAATGTTGGAATCAAACACTGCAGTGCTGCAACATCAAGTAAAAGGCTGAGAGATTGCCTATAGCTCCACTGTGTGCCTCCCCCCAAATGTCCATCCATTCCGCTTTTCTCCTCAGGCAGAAGTGCAATTCAAGCAAATGATGTGCACAGCAAAGGAGATTATGGACTACATTTACACAGAAAGTCTTCTTCAAAGTGGCTTTTGTGCCTGCAGGAAGGGGGAAGTGAGGAGATGACTGGGGAAGCAAAGTGGTTTGTAGGTGCTGAAAACACACTTGAGTGGATTGCCAAGATCCTAGGAGAAGGGAGATGGAGGAGATCATGGAAAGAGACATTACCTATTCACAGCAGATGGGCCTAAGGGCATTTTCTGAAGATGGCAACATCCTGCTCGCCTGAGACATTTCCAGCCAAGCATAGTTAATACCCTTCTTTAACGCTAATAAACGGGAGGGCTTTCAAATTTGCTCCCCACACAACTGAGTTTAAGTAGGTATTCTGACTTTAGAAAAAGCCTTACATTCCTATATAATGATATGAATAAAGGAGAAAAACATCAGAAGAAGGTTTTTGTTGCTCATGTTATCTGATTGTTTCCCAAGCACCGAAAGCCTTGTGAGAAAGAGGATCAAAGCAGCCCTACCCTAACCAATGTGCAGATAAACACGGCACTAAAGAACACAGTCCTGTTTGTCATCCCATATCTCTAAACACCATCTTCCTTTTAATAAATCTGCCAACGAGGCTCTGGGAGAACCCAGCTTGTTTCAGGGTGAGGCGCTGCTAGGGGACATGGGAGACCCCCTTTCCCAAGGGCTAAGGGCCTTTGGCCCCACTTGTCTAAGGACAGGCCAGAAACACGCAGGGACAACATGGGAAAACTCTTCGCTAACTCTCACCACTTGTTCATGTCCAAACAGCTCCATCCTGTAAAGACAAAGTTCACTCTCCAACAATTATCCCCATATTATTGAAGCCTTTAATCAAGAGCTTCTTTGTTAAAGCCTGCCCAGCTTCAGATAAGCAGAGATGGGTGTTTTCTACCAGAGGAATTGCTACATTATTGTTGCTACATTCAAAACAAGCAGCTTAATATTCCCCTAACTACATAGTAAAAATTTAGTATCAAAGCAGCAAAGCTTGTGGAACTGCAATGTTTATAAGAAAGTGAAAACCGTGATTTTCAGCTGTTGAATGGCCTTTCCTCCTCTCTCCACAGCGTTCAGAGGTTTTCAGGGTGATCTAGACCAACTTTAGACTTGGCAACTTTGAGATGGCTAGCTAGGGAATTCTGGCTAGGGAATTCTGGGAGTTGAAGACCACATATCTTAAAGTTGCCAAGTTTGAGAAACACTGGTCTAGACAGACTTTTGTAAGAAATCCCAAATGTTTTCAAACGTGGGGCCTAGATAATGCAATATTAAAGAGTCTACTGAATGTTTGGGATAAAGGAGGCCTACATTTCTCCCTTCTTGCCTTGTTATTAAATGTTTATTTTATGAAGATGAAGATATTAAAACAATGTTCAGTGGAGAGACAATAATTTGTTTAGATTGCAAGATTTTATTGTTAATGGGGTAAGTATATAATATTTGGATTTTCTTCCTGCATGGTGCAATTCTGCACTGAATTGGTACCAGTATCTTCAGATAAGGAGGGTGGTAAGAAAAGAATTACAGAAGCAGCAGAAATACTGAGAGGTTTGTCTCAATTTGACAAGCTTGTAACACGTAATACTGAATATTTCTTGGGCATCATTTATACATTCCTAGGGAAGATTGTAGGATTAAATGGATGCAGAATTTGAATATGGTCATAGAGCTGCAACAATAGGAATTTCTATGGAAGCAGAAAAGCAAATTAACTTTATGTAATACCAAGGGAGAATTGGTATGACATCTTTAACCACAGGTATATGGTTATCGCTTGAGCCTCAATTGCTAAAAGGAATGATTCTTTTTCCAAAATGTTCAGGAAATGTAATGAGAAGACCAGACCTTTTCTTCATGTCTGGTGGCAATGTTGTAGAGCTCACCTATATTGGAAAATGACTCATTCTAGAACAGATAAATTCTGAAAGTTACAATCCCATTGCGACCTGGGATATTCTTACTAAATATTACTAAACCTTTCAAAATATACTGAATTAGCACATTGTATGTTAAGGAGTCTGTATGCTTGTTATTAGAAAAGTTTTCTGATTCCCTACTCTAAGAATGGAGAGTGCCTCAATGTCTACAACGATTTTGTGTTTAAAAAACAAATCTGATGCGGAATTTAAGTCAAACTGGAATCTATTCTGGAGCAACCGTCTTCAACAGGGAATTGTATCACATTCAAAATCTGTGGTCTTTTTAGAATATATATCTTAATTCAATGTAAAATTTATAGTATTGCTTCAATATATTGTTTACTATCTATAGTCTTCTTTAATTACTTGTGTTCACTAGGCATTTTTAACTCAACATTCAACATTATATGAAACATCTTATATTCACATAAGCTTCCAATCGTCGTAGTTCTTTGCTCTAAAGGTAGTCCTCAGTTAACAACAGTAATTGGGACAGCCAACTCCATTGCTCAGCGACGCAATCATAAAGCACAACACCGTACCAACTTACAACAGCAGTTCCAGCAGTTCCAGTTGTTTCAAAAGGTTGGTAAATGACTGGTCATTAACTGAGGACTACTTAAAATATATTTGCTGTTTATCCACCTGTACTTGATGAATCTTTCAGAAGAAGGTCAGGTCCTTACCTGAACCAAGTCCTTCAAAAGGTTCCCCATCCTGACCTGAAGGAGATTCCCAATCAGGGGCAGGCGCCAAGGCCCCGGAGGGAAACCTTTGGGACGTCTGCTCTT
The DNA here is from genome assembly GCF_059951505.1 of Python bivittatus. Taxonomy (NCBI): domain Eukaryota; kingdom Metazoa; phylum Chordata; class Lepidosauria; order Squamata; family Pythonidae; genus Python; species Python bivittatus. The sequence goes on along the minus strand of NW_028277042.1, from coordinate 3,901,265 downwards.
GCAGAACCAGAGGAATAGCAGGGAAAGAATGACCAGCCAGCTGAAAACAGTCATGCTGAAAGCAGGGAAGCCTCGCTCTCTCTGCTGCTGTGTCTCTGGCAAATCAGCCAGTGATTAAATCTTTAAGGTGTGGATGAAAGGTAAACTTTGAACAGAAGCCAGATGGCAAAAGCTGACGATTGGCAAACAGAAAATTAACATCAAGATCCTCAGGAAAAAGATAGGTGTTTTCAAATTATATTTCTGTTCAGGCAAACAGAAAGAATTTCAACACCCTTTATCTAATTTATTTCAAACCCTGGTTTGGAAACAGTAAAAGCCAAAGTTTACATGATTACAATATTTTTTAAACAAGGAAAAACATGTTCCTAAAGTGGAGCTCCCCTTGAACTGAACCCAGCACTGTCTGTAGGCTTCACACAGGTTTTAGAAGGCACCACGACAACTATTAAAAGGAAAAACCCAAACAAACACAAAAATAGGACATCCTGGCCCTGATCATGTCTCTGCATGATGTGGCTACAGTCCTTCCCCTACCAGCACCAACCCCAAAAAAGCCCCATGAGATGCAGAACCAGGTCACACAAAGATATTTTCTCATCCCTTGGTAAGCAACATTTGCAAGGTTTGCCCTGCTGCGAGTTACCTTAAATTATACTCATGTGAGGTTGAATAGGAAGGCTTGACATCTACAAGAGTCAGAGTCCAAAGTTTCATATTATTTGTTTTGATCTCTGGGCGTTACTTTCAGGCTGGTTTGGAGTTGGGTGTTTTATGCCCAGAGAACTCCGTGTTCTACATGGGAATCAGGCCAGGAATAGAGCCATGGAAAAGGCTGCGATTTTCATCCAGCCTTGGCTGAGCTACATGAATGTTACAATTGCAGGAAATCCTTTCTTCAGGCAATATAAACGCTGGGCTTTCTTAATCTATTTCTTTACAACTTGTTCTTCAACGACCTGTCTAAAGCTCTCCTAGATAGAGGTCAAGCGTATACCCAAGGGACTGCAACAGGTCTTCCAACTCCTCAAGGAGTTTTCATAGCAGTTTCATAGGAGTTTGCCAGAAGCCTTCCCGGGTTCGCCGTTTGGGTTCTCCTGCTCCTTTCCCGCCGACCCCTCTTCATAGAGAATGGGGTCTGGGAACGGCGACTCCGTTACCCCCGCTTCGGTTCCCCTCTTCCCTTTACGGCCGGTGGGTTTTTGGGCAGCTCCGGAGGATTTCCGCGACTCCTGCGCACGCGCAGGCATCGGTTTGGTGCAGGCTGGCGCGAAATGCCCCGGCTCTCCGTAACGGAAACAGACGCGTTGCTTTGCCGCTCTGGGAAATTCCTTGTCTCCTCCTCTCGCTGGCTGTTTCCGAGGCGCCTGCGCAGGAACCCCAAGCTTCCGCTTGAACTCCGCATCCACGGCCATCCAATCGGCTTCCACTGGCGCGGCGTGCTCGGTCCGTCCGTCAAGGGGACGTGGGTTTGCTCGCGAGTAGACCGGCGGCCACCAATCTTGCCGCAAGCCTTGTTGAAAGCAGGCAGTTTTAAAATCTTACGGCCGCTGGGGAAGCTTCCCCGCCAGGCTCCGAAACCCTAAGGCCCGGGATCCCTGCCGCCCCTTAACCAGTCGGGAGCGCGCCCTCGTGATTGCTCCCGGGTCTCCGAACCGCCTCCTCAGGGCTGCTCGAAACCGGCCGAGGTGGTGCGGCTCGGGCTTCGCGCGTTCAGTCAGCCATTCTCCGGCCTTTCCGGAAAGCGCCCTGCAACGTAGGTCGCGCGTTCCCTGTCGGAGGCGAGCAGGCGGCCCGTCTGCCCCTGCGCAGGGTCACTTGAGCCGCGACGCTAGCCGGTTCGTGCGGATCTCCGCTGGATTTTGCGCTTAGCCCCCGGCGCTTAAGGAGCGCGTCTTGGTTGTCTCGGGGAAGTGCGGCCGGCCGTTGGGCCGCAGGAGGGCGCGCAGGCGGCGCGGCTGGAGCAGGCTGAGGGCCCCGAGCTGCCGGAGCGAACGCCGCGGGAGGCGGCGCGGTGGCTAGACGCGTGTCTCCCGCCCCCTCTTCTCCGTACTCCCTCTCCGCCTCGGGGCCCCGGAAGGTACCCGAACGTAACGCCCAGGCCGCTTAGTTCTTGTCGCATCAAGCTGTCCTCGGCTTGCCGCGAGCTCATGCCCTCCTCCAGGGCTCCGATCCGGGTGGATTCTCTCCGGCCAGTCGTTAGGGCCCATCGCTCTTCGGGCTCCATCTCTAGGAAAGGCGTTCCCCCGCACAGCTCCTCCCGGCTCCATACCTTGGTTTTACGCCTGCCAGGATCGCTGGGCGCCGGCGAGCGGGCGAAGGTTGCTGTCAGGGGTTCTTCCTCCTCTTCGCAGCCCCCCACCGCTCCTAGGTGAGAGGGAGCTCCACGGTAGGATTTCCCCCCGAGTAAATCCCTCGGTCGAAGTAGTGAGACTCAACAAAATGTCAGAGTCTGCACACTCATTCCCAAAGTTCAGTAAATCCGCTGGAGTCTAAATAATTCCATCAAAGATTTCTTTATTGGGAGAAATGCACAGCAGCTATAGTTTGTTGAGTCTAATTCTACAAAGCACAACCTTCCCTTTTTAAGCCCAATTTCCCCCCCCCCTTCTCCTTTCTTTTCCCGCTTGAAATTATTCTAGCCTCACTCGGCTCTCACAGTGCTTGACCTTGTAGGCGCCTCTGTAGAGATAACAACACCTGGCATCTTCTCCCCCCCTTACTCCTAACTTCAATGGCAGGTCAAGCAAGCAGCCTGCAATTAACATTTTTACCATTAACCATTTAATATACATCTCTATACTAAGTTAAAAGCAATTAAGGTTTATAGCTTGCATAGATCCTGACATTGAGTGACATAACTCAGAGAATCCAGTACAGATGTGCCGCAGTGACCACAAAGATCAGCTTTTACAGAGTACAAGAATCTGTCCTATCCACATATTTAAGTTTATCCTGACGTTTAAATCCTGAGATTTTTCTCCAGCCTCTTCATCATAACAGACCACCGGCAACACTTTCTTCTAGTTGGTCTGTTAAAGTAGAACAGGGTGTGGGAATGACCTTGGGAGATAGGAGGGAGAGCCACAGACTGGACAACTGAAATGTAAAAGATGTCTCAGCCCACAGAAAGAGGGAGGGCATAGGGAACATTTCAGAAGGGACCCTTCGTAGTGTGAAAAGGACTCTGTTTATCTAGCAATTCTATACAAGAAGATCTGGAGGTTCTTGGAGAACATTAGATCTCCTCTGATACAAGGCAAATGAATTTGGCTCTGGCCTTGAGAAGGAGGTGGTAAACTTGTTACTTAGCCCTGGAAGAAAGTAGAGAGTGTGAGAACGACACTCAGAACAGCCCGACTCTGACTTTGTTATCCTTCAAAAGGAGCCGTGAATGGTTTGGAGAGGCTTTCCAGATTCTCTAAATAAAATTTCCAAAGTAAAGTACCATTCTTGGAATGCCAGTGGTGTCCGTTTCTTGACCTGGCCTTGCTTGTCAGCTTGACTGGTAAAGAGCAAGGCAGGTGGGCCCCCTGAAGCCAGAAGCCCCTTTGTCACCTCCCCTGCACATCTCCCCTGTTCTGGAAGGGCCCTGGATTCTCATGCCAGGAAGAGCCATTTCATAAACCAGCTGTGCGCTCTGCTCTTCTCCATTCTAGTAACCTTGAAGAAGGAGAGCAGAGACCTGGAAAAGTGAATTTCATCATCATCATCATAAACAAGCCTGATCATCCACTGGATCATTTGGCAAAAAATAGCACTTTATTTGTATTTCTAAAAAAGATCTTAAGTGGCAAATGTGAAGTAGAGATGGTTGCTGGCCACTGGGGAGAATGAGGCAGTCTTGCAGATCCTCACCTAGACCTACTTAGTTGTCTGGCGACATTTCAGCAAAACCTTAAAGTGAGATGGAGATTGTATAACCCGCAAAGTATGGTGTAAAATCTGGTGCTTGTCATTTTTCTGGCCACAATAACTGGAAGTTTCTGAGAATCCTGGTGAAGAAAAGGAAGAGCTCCATCCGAGCCAGGTTTTCCTCTAAGCAGACTCTTGGTCCTGAAAAGTCAAAGTGAAGGAGAAGAGAGCTGCCATTCAGGTAGTTCAGGGTGGGTAGCTAGACCATCTAACTCTCCAATTAAAAAGAGATTTTGCAGGCGTATTTGAATCTTGGGATATCTAAATATTTGGTGATTTTTGAGACTTTGATATTAACAGTGTTTAAATTTCATTTGATGGGATCAATAGATATTTTACAATGCTAGCATACTTTTCTGTTGACTCACAGACAGGAGCAATGCATGTTAACATAGCTATCTATTTCATGGCAATCCATGATGGAGGCTGTTTCACATAACAAGAAAGTCTATAACCATGATTAAAGAGCAGCATACACTTTTACAATAAAACAGCACCCCTGAAATACAGATTTGTGGTTTTGTGTGTCCTATGAAACTGACTAGTGTCCTTAGGATTATTGGATGAGAGAGAAATAGCACAGCAAAACATGCATTGCCCAGAGCTGGTTGAAGAACTGGCATATTCTCTGATTTATCCTGTGCAAGGATTCTTTCACGCAGAGAATCTGCAGCAACGCTTTCACAAATATGGGTGATGATGTTCCAAAAGTGAATATGTGGGTACACTTTTCAGCTGTTCCAGTGGCTGTGTTCACATGATGTCCCTACTCAGCATGGTTGTCTAATTTCTGGTTCTGTGTGTTGTACAAACATTGTCACTAAAAGTAAAACAGAGAAATAATTTACCTGCTGAAAATGGCAAAAAAGCTTCCAGCTTCATGAACTCTCCCTTTTCATTCAGAAAGTTGGAGAGGTTGAACTCGTTTGGGAACTTCCACTGAGATTCATCACAATGGGCAGACTCCAGATTGACAAAAACCATGGTGTCCTGCAGAAGCCAAGACAAGTAGGTCATGTGGAAGAAAGCGCTCCGTGATGGAAGGTGTCTTGAATCCATTGGCTTAGCTCTTTTGAGAGCTGGTTCAAGAACAGGTAGCTGACAGTGAAAAAAATCAAAGAGGAATCGTGGATAGAGTAAATCCCAACTCTGGACTGGCCAGAAGAGACTCAAGGGACCGTGATAGGCTATGGGGTCATATACTGCTCCAGAAGCTATCATCCACTGTTTATCAGGAAAATGTTGCTCTGATTGTGATACCAGCTTCACTCCAACTCCTAGATTCAAAAAATGAGTCTAGCTGGCTTTTTTCCCAACCTATAAGACTGATGGAAAAACTATGGCATTCTAGTAGCGGAACAATTCCTTACAGGTATGTGGTCAATGACAAGATGCCTTTTGGATTAGGTAATATCTGCAGTGGGGAAGAGTTCTAATTTTCCTCTCCTCTGTCATCTTTATTCATAGGATCTAGTCTATGTGGCCTTCAGAGGCTGGTCAAGCTGCAGTCCCAAAACACCTGAAATGCATGGGATGGGCGGGGGAAGATTTAAGCACTCATTTCAACTTTGGTTCCTATTTTTATATTGCTAAACTGTTCCAAACAATTGTCTCCTTTAATTACCTCTATTAAGGGCCCAGCTTTGATGGGATGAATTCCATGCTACTTTAACCCACTTTAAAGTTTATGGATATGTGTTTTATCAATAGAAGGAAGAAGCTACGAAAGGCTGAAGGGTCCAGAGAAGGATTGATGTCGACATGGTCATTCCTGCAAGTGCTGTGGGAAGATCAGACTCTGGAGAAAGAAATCTGCCCTCTTCTGAATGTGTGGGCCATTTTTACAGTAAAACAAAAAAGCCTATAAAGTGTTCCCAGTCACCTTGTGCATTTGAAATAGTTACATCAGGTTTTGTTCAGAGAAAGGCAAATTCTAGCTAGGTTTCATTTCTGTAGTCTTCAAGGCACCATAGATCCCTTGACATTCAGTGAATTATCCAAAGTTGCCCTCAGTAGAATCTAATACTTTTAATATCCTTGTTCTTGGATTTTGGACTTTTGGTAGGGCAGCTGATCAGCATATTCTGCCCCCCTCCCAAGAAACCTTTCCACATAAACCTTTCCTGCCCCTCTAGAACAACATATTCCCTGAGCTTTGTGGGACCGTAATCATGCTAGAATTTCATAAATGCTTGAAGATCTGGGTGTTTCCTAAAGCATGGGGTCTGGAGTTTAAGTCAGCCTCTCATCGAGATAGTTCTGCTTTTGTGATGGAGCACTTGAGTGAGGAGGTCCAAGGTCACGGGGAGAAGAATCTCAAGCATCTCCTCAGCCTGCAGACCGAGCATGTGAAAGCTAAGAGGATGAGACTGGCACCACCCTAAGGAATTCGGAGCGTTTAGTTGCAGATTTTGGGAGTTAGAGTTAGTCTGGTGAGATTCTGTCTAGCAGGTGTAAGCTAATAAAGTATTTCCTAGAGATTCTATTATATTGCCCTATTTTCCACATTGACCTCATGGAAATAGAGCAATATAATAGAATCTCTAGGAAATACTGCCTCCTGGTGGCAAAATGAGGTATTGCAGTCTCAATATAGCAAATAGGGCAATATAATGGAATCTGTAGGAAATAGTGCTGCTTGGTAGCTCAATGAGACATTGCAGGCTCTATGGGGAAAATAGGGCAATATAACGGATTTTGTAGCAATTTTCCACACAATATTTAGACCGCAATACCTCATTTTGCCATCAGGGGCAGTATTTCCTATAGATTCTATTATATTGCCCTATTGCAACAATTGCAATCTACAGTATAGGAAATTCAGCCCCTGGTGGATCAATGATGTATTACAGGCTCTATGGGGAAAATAGGGCAATATAATGGAATCTATAAGAAATATTGCCCCCTGGTGGCTGGGTGGGGTGTTACACACTCTTCAGTGTATATTGGGCAATTTCTTGTTCAGTCGTTAAGTCATGTCCGACTCTTCGTGACCCCATGAACCATATTGCGCCAGGCCTTCCTGTCCTTCACTGCCTCCCTGAGTTTGCTCAGTTTCATGCTCATTGCTTCAGTGATGCTGTCTAACCATCTCATCCTCTGCCGTCTTCTTCTCCTTTTGCCTTCAATCTTTTCCAGCATCAGGGTCTTTTCCAAAGAGTCCTCTCTTCGCATTAGGTGACCAAAGTATCTGAGCTTGAGCTTCATTATCAATCCTTCCAATGAGCAATCAGGGTTGATTTCCTTTAAGATTGACTGGTTTGACCTCCTAGCAGTCCAGGGGACTCTTAAGAGTCTTCTCCAGCACCACAGTTCAAAGGCATCAATTCTTCAGCACTCAGCCTTCTTTATGGTCCAGCTCTCACAGCCATACATTACTACTAGGAAAACCATAGCTTTGCTTATGCAGATCTTTGTTGGCAAGGTGATGTCTCTGCTTTTTAATATGCTATCTAGGTTTGCCATAGCTTTCCTCCCAAGGAGCAACCGTCTTTTAATTTCATGGCTGCAGTCTCCGTCTGCGGTGATCTTGGAGCCCAAATAAATGAAGTCTGTTACTGCTTCCATTTCTACCCCTTCTATTTGCCAGGAACTGATGGGTCCAGATGCCATGATCTTAGTTTTTTTAATGTTGAGTTTCAAGCCAGCTTTTGCACTCTCCTCTTTCACCCTCATCAAGAGGCTCTTTAGTTCTTCTTCACTTTCTGCCATTAGAGTGGTATCATCTGCATATCTGAGGTTGTTGATGTTTCTCCCTGCAGTCTTAATTCCAGCTTGTGATTCTTCCAGCCTGGCATTTCTCATGATGTACTCTGCATATAAATTAAATACATTGGGCAATACATGGGAGCTATAGGTCATACTGCACCTAGTGACCCACTTGATACAGGACAATAATCTCAAATACCCAATATTGTTCTGGGGTGAAGGACAATTGCATGAAATACTCAAGTGAGCCACCAGGAGCCTGTGTGGGATAGATTTAGTAGTTTGGCCTATTTTCCACTTTGACGCTGCAAAGTAAGCCAACAGAGGACATAATATGCTATAGACAAAACCCATTGTTCTCTTTTCCAATTAAACCTCCAAAACCCAGTCAGCCACAAGGAGGCAGTGTGTCCTTTATGATAAACTTATTGCCCTTTTTTCGCTAAAGCCTGCAATACCCATGTGAACCAGCAGGGCACAGTATGTCCTATTGATAAATACCTTACCCAAATTCAGCTTTGGAGCCTGAAATACTCAAATGAGCCACCAGGGAGCAGCATGTCCTATGTGTTCAATACAGTTCCCTACATTACACTTTGAGCCTGCAATACACCAATCACCCACCAAGGGTAGTATGTTCAATGGGTTCAATACATTGCCCAATGTTTCCCCATGGAGCCTGCAATAACAAAAATCCCACCAGGGAGCAATATGCCTTCCTCCCCCAAAACTTTCCCTTTTTCACTGGTAGGAGTTCAGTACCTAGGTAAGCCACCAGGGAGCATTCTCTTTGTAATTCATTTTCCTATATTCCATGGGTGGGGGCACTCTACCATTGTTAGCAGTTCTTAGAAATTTACCAAAGCCTTTGTAACTACGTTTCTTACTTTTACTTTCATGTTTAGATGGAATGAATCAAATTGTAGGTAAATTGCAGCAACCGGATTATGATCACATAATCCTATACAGTTTTCCACCTTGAGAGTAGGTAGTAGGGCAATGCATTTAACCCATGCTGCCCTCCTTCGTTTTTTGTTGATCCATTGGTTGTGACAGGAATTAATCGACCGGCTTATCGCCAGAGCCTGACGTCAGGGACTGAGAGAGAGGGACTGGCCCAAAGTCACCCAGCCGGTTTTCATGCCTAAAGCAGGACAAGAATTCCCAGTCTCCTGCTTTCTAGCCTGGAGCCTTAACCACTAGACCAAACTGGCTCTCAAACCGGTTAGATGTCTCAATGTAAGTGACAGCGCCTTAACCATGTGCATGTTGCACAGGCCACGAGGGCCTCTTCCATCCTTATCAAGGGGAGTTAAGCTAACCTTCTCTCCTTTCTTACAACACAAGGTATAAACATCTCTTCTGTGCAGTATAGGGAAAATACTACAATGTATTTAGGCTATAGGCAATACTGCCCCCAGTGGCCAGCATGGATATAAAAGGTTCAGTAGGGAAATAGGGCGACGTATTTCAAATACAGTATAGGACACAGGTATCAATGTCTGAATGGGAAAATAGGATAAGCTATTTCAAATATAAGACATTCTGCCCCCTGGTGGTCGACCTGGGTAATAATGGCTCAATGGAGAATATGGGAAAATGTATTGAATCTCTAGGACCTGCTGCCACCTGGTGGCTAATTGAGGAATTTCAGACTCAATAGGAAAAATAGGGCAATATAATCGAAGCTAGATTGGGTTGAGCCCCAGGTCAGAGGCAGTGCTTAATGAGTGAAGGTTCAAATCCTAACTAAAGCTCTGGATGCTCCATTCTACCAGAAACCCTGGAAGCCGCTCAGCTCAGTGTGATGCCATGGCTGGGTTCACACACTGCACTAAAAGTCATGTAGTGTATTAGCTTAATGTAGAGGAATGCAACTGATCCCCCCCGCCCCCCCCCCCAGCTTCTAAAAGTTTCTATCAAATTGTAATTTTTAGGCACCTAAATTACAATTTTTAGGCTTAACAAGTCAGATCAAGAACTAACTGCTGTATGCATACAATAAGCTAACTTTGGTTAATTTTAATGTGATTATTTGCAGGGTGGCTAACCTAGTGGGCGAACCCAGCTCATTCAGTAATTTTATGATTCAGTGTAGTACAAGAATCCAGAAAATGGGTTAATCCAGTATTCAAGATACTGCAATATTTGTGAACAGATATGAACATGGCCTAAAATTATTCACTTTTCAGCTACTGTATGTAATCATATTTAATTTTAATTAAATGTAAATGCAAATGAAATCCATTCAGACATAGTCATTGTCCTGGCTTGTTTTGGGAGTCCATTCGGAGTTGATGACATAGCATGTTGTGTGCACCCCACCACTTGTGGCTTATTTTTCCAGCCATGATTAAACAAACCATGATTCAGCACAAGGAGCAAACCCAGACAATATGCTCTAACACGGACAGGTCTGGAGAGAAGGATTCTTACAGCCCAACAAATCTGTTTTCTGCCTTCAGTCTTTTATTGTTGGCCAGCACTGAAATGCAGCCTCTTGACAGCTTAGCAGCAAAGCAGGATCAGGCTGGGATTCTCTTCTAGCTCCAGTGCTCACCGGCCCAAGGAGAGCTACTGACAGTAGAAAGTCAAGACGTTTTCCTGGTTGCCTCTGATCAGGATCACAGGAGATCTCAGATCTTGCGAGAGGGTTTCCAGCCAAGCCATGTACAGGCTGCTGGGACATCTCCCCTTTCGGCCAACTGGCATGGTTCTGAAAAAGTGACAAGCAACAAATCTGTCTCTGTCTATCGTAGACTCCTGGCATCGGAAGGACGAGTGACGCCATCCCGTCTAACCTGCCTTCCGTGCAGGAATCTGGATTCAAGCTTCCTCAACGTGGGCACCCAGGAAGGATTCACCATGTCTTTAAGAAATGGGCTCCATTTTCAAAATGCTGTTACTACTAGGGTGTTTTCCCTAACGGTCAACCAGAATCTGCCTTCCTGAAAGTTAGGTTCATTACACTGGCACTGGAGCTCTGCATTCTGGGACGACAGAGAACAGTTTTTGGCCTTCTTCTGTGTAGTATCCCTTCCTGCATTGGAAGAACCCCCTTCATATACTAAGATGGTCTCAATTTCTCCTTAAAAGATTTATTTCACTCCCCTGATCAGTCATATTGATCTTCTTTGTATACATTTTTTCAGCTTGCCTGAATTCTTATTCAAGTCTGGACACAATACAGGTAGTCCTTGTTTAGTGACTGCCTCATTTAGCAACTGTTCACAGTTACAACGGTGATGAAAAAGTAACTTTAGGACCAATCCTCACATTGACAACCTCTGCAGGTCTGTCAAGCAAAGGAAAGTTGAAGGAAGATCATAAGCACATTCATGGTTTCACTTAGCGACCGCTTTGTTTAACAACCAAGTTGCCAGTCCCAATTGTGGTTGCTAAACAAGAACTACCAGTACAATGCAGAATATAGAAAGGGTGTTACAGGTAGTCCTCAGGTAACAGTGGTATTTGGGACTGGAATTTCCATCACTAAGCAATGCAGTGGTAAAGCACGACATCATGTGACTGCATCGCTTAGCTAAGGCGATCCAGCACTCCCCATTGCCGTTGTTAAGTGAAGATTGCAGATCATTAAGTGAGTCCCAGGCAGCTTGCAAGCAGGCCAGCAGGCAGGTGAGGTGAGGTGCATGGCACGGGTGTGACAGGGCCACGGATGGCTGCTGCCCAGTGGGGGAGGGTGCAAGCGACTTACCCAAGCAAATTGCAGCCTTCCTTGCCAGCTTCCCCATTGACTTTACTTGTCAGCAGGGAAGGTTACAAATGGCAATCATGTGACCATGGCACACTGCTACCATCATCAGTGCAAGCCAGTTGCCAAGTGCCTGAATCACGATCACGTGGCCACAGGGGTTTTGGGATGGCTGCAACTTCAAGGATCAGTCGTAAGTCCCCCTCTTTCAGTGCCATCGTAACTTTGAATGGTTGCTGAACAAGTGGTTGTTAACCGAGGACTACCTGTAATTCGTGTCATTTAGAAACTATTTATAGTGATGCAGTCTTCCCTTGCTATTTTAGCAGCCGTCTCTGGCTACTCACTCATATTCAGCTTGTCATTAACTACAATTCTCAGATCCTTTTCATGTGTATTGCTGTCAGACCTGGTATCCCCACTGTATAGATTTCTTTGAATTTCTTTTTCTCAAATGAAGGACTTCGCATATGTGTGTATTCAATGTCATTCTGTTGGCATTCTGTGGCCCACTTCTCTAACCTCTTAAGATCCTTTTGAATGTTTATTCCATTTTCTTCGTCATTAACTATGCCAACCAGTGTTGTGACATCTGCAAATCCTAAAAACAGGATATCTGGGTGGGGGGGGGAGACCCATAAGGCCAACGATTGGAGAAGGCAAATTTAAGCCCACACATTTCTCTAACAGTTTCTCTTACAAAGATTGCACACTTACCAACATTTATTTATTTATATCCTGTCCATTGGTGATTTCTCTTACTTACATGAAAATAAGGGCAGCATCGCGAGAGTAATCCAGCAAAATTTCATTCATTCTCACTTGTCGAAGCGACTGGAAAAAAAGAGGGTAGAAAAGACTCAGCACAGAGGTAGATATAAAGAAGCCCAAGGTTTTTTTTGGAAGCCCACAGCCAGTGAAGACAAGAATCCACTCCCTGCTACAGCAGCTAGCCAATGACCCTGGAAAAAGTAGGCTGTTAATGAGCTTGGAGGTTCTTTATGAAAACCTAAGAAGAACCCTGCAGGACCAGGCCAAAATTCAAATCTGGCGTTCTGTGTCACATCGCGGCCAACCAGATACATCCAGAAAACTCACAAGTAAGTTAGAGACACAGCAGTTCTCTTCCACCTTGAACTCCAACAGTGCAAGCGAGAACCAAGCCAGGATCACAAGGCGAAAGGCTTGTGGCATGCCTGGACAGGAGTCCAGAGGCCCACGATGGCCCTGCCAGTTTGGGTCCATGTATTAAGTCACAGGGTTTGCATTGTGACATCATGATGCACATTTTGTGACTGGCCCACCCCTCCACATCCCCCCCCCCCATGAACACCTATGCCTCCACCAACACCAACCAGGAATATGTTGACTACTCTGATCCAAGCTATGGGTTCCATTTCGAAAATCAAGTCAATTCAAAGTTGCAGTTCGATGCCTCAAATCAAGTCACTTTGATTCTTCTGACTGACTCAAACAGGCTTGAGAAAGGGGCCCAACTTCAATAATTGGGTGTGAATTTTCAATTCCATTTGGAAAGCGGATTTGGTTCAGAGTTTTGATAGAATTGCTACTGAATTTCCAGATCAAAACTTTGTGCAACCATTCTTCCCATAACAAAGTAAGCTTGAAAACACCTTCCAGAGGAATGTGAAAGGAAGTCAACTTCTCTGACAGTTTAGCCAGGATGACCCAAGGTGTTAGATCAAAGAACTGGAGTCAGAAACAGAGATGAGACAGTGATGGCACCAGTCCACCTATTTCCCCCTTTTCTTGCTGGCAATGTCTGAAATCCACCCCTGAGGAGGTCCCCCGAACCTTAGCTTTGTTTTTTGCAACCTCTTCATCAGAAATTTTCCAGGGGCAGCCATGTCGCATCTCGTTCACCACAGCATCGTCTTTGAAACCATCATTCAGTCTGAACGGAGCAATTAAGTCATCAAATCTCTTCACACTGGGAACAAAACCACCATGAGTTTCCATGAGCCACCAAACTCTTCTGTGCCCTGGCCTTAGCCCAACAGGGAACACCAGCTTAGAGAAAGGAACCAGGGGGATTTTAAGAACTAACTTTTGGCCATCCAGAAACACCAAAACCTGCCCAGGCCTTGCCTTCTTCTCTGTGATAAGTTTTCTGTATCTTATCTCATCTGGATCTTTGAGGCCAGGTCTAATAGCCCTAAGGTAGACCCTCTGAATGCCATTCACGAGGGAGCATGGCCTTTTCAGGAATTGCCCCAAAGATGTTAGCCCCACCTCAACTGGCCAGCTGAAGCACCATGGAAGAGGTGGGAAGAACAGGCATTCCTGCTGGTCTTTGGGCTAATAGGAGACGTGGCATTGATTAGAATGGTTAGCTGCTGCTATGTTGACAATACTTGTTCATACTTCAGGCCAAATTTATCTCCTTAGGTTGTATTTTGTCCTAGGTGTTTTTAAACTAATCTTGGAGGGCTCCTTATTTTTCCTCTGTAGAAAGGCACGATACAAAAGATTGAACAAACATGGAAGAAAGAAAATGAATGAGGAAAAGAACAACAAAACTATACAGTAGTAATGATATTCAGTCAGATAGCACCAAAATGTCCCATCCTTATTATAGTAGAATTACCCCATCCTCCTGGACTCTCCCTGGCTATTTTTTTTAAGACCGTGCATCCTTATATGTGGATAGGAGGCTTTTTTCTGGCCCAAACTGATGCGCTACCCATCAGGAAGACAACTAGAAGGTATTTCAACCTCCCATATGAAAATTGTATTTGTATTTGTATATGTTCAAATACTGAGGTTGAATCTGTACCCCAGGTCCTTTTCAAGTCTCCAGACCAGTGTTTCTCAACCTTAGGAACTTTAAGATGTGTGGACTTCAACTCCCAGAATTCCCCAGCCAGCCATGCTGGCTGGGGATTTCTGGGAGTTGAAGTCCACACATCTTAAAGTTCTTAAGGTTGAGAAACACTGTTCTAGGCTATGGCAATGGCAAGCAGAGCTCTTAACTCCAGTTATTAGAAAGTTTCATTTCCCTCTTGACCCAGAGATCACTGCTTTTCTTTTAAGTGACCAATTTTGAAATATGGTGGCAAAACTGATATCTGTAGCTTTAGCTTGTTGAAATCAGTTGGTACCTTCCTCAGAGCTTTTATGGGTTTTTGCCTCTGTGTAACTTATATAAATGCATTTTTAACCAGTGTCCATTTTAATGTTGGATGGTTTGGTCTTGGTCCATAAATTAGTACATAATTATAATTTTAATTATAATAATAACAACAACTGTAGTGATAATGCTTTACTGTTCAGGTCGGGGTTTCTGGTTAATGTCTGGAAGGATGTGAACCTCATGAAATCCAAGCCGGAACTTGCTTAATAAAGAGACAATCCTACAGGAAGAAAAAAAGGTTAAGAAGTGGAGAAAAAGATCTTTCAACAGTCTTTGTAATATATATTTACTGTCTTGATGCTCCCCAACAATATTTCCCTATAATCTGTAGGTAATCAAAGGGCAATCTGTCTTCATACAAGCATTTGGTTATGTTTATAACTGGATATTTTCTAGAAAGCATGGATAGCCTCATCTGATTATTACAAATAAGAGTGTGAAGGACTTGCTTGTGCAACTGCCATTTTTTTATGAGCTAGGGAGGGTTGGAGGTTGGCACCTGATTAGCAGTTTCTCAGTAGAGGAATGGAACAAAAGATCAGACTCGAGTTGCCAATGGTCTCTGGGGAAGCACAATGGTCCAGTGGCCAAGCGCACGCCTGGCATTGCAGTTACTCAGGCCATGACCAGTTGCAGACTGTTTCACCTGCGCCAAAGGGGCATACCTCCTCCCCTCGGCACTAAAAAAGTGCAGGAAAGTGAGCAACAGTTTTGTTGCCATAGATTGCCTATATATATGAAAACAGAGTACTGGCTGGAATTCTTGTGGTACAACATTAACATTCCTTCTAATGAATACTTTTAATCAGAATTCTTAGGTTCTTGTTCCTGGGATGAACTTTTTCTAGCTTCAAGGAGGGAAATGTGACTGTGATGAGGCAGCTGTTCTAATGATCTTTATGCAATGTGGGGTTTGGGGGTGGATGGTTGTTTTTGTTTATTGTTTTGTTTATTGTTTTGTTTTGGTGCCTTTGAGTCAGTCTTGACTCCTGGCCTGGATAAGTCCCTGCAGTTTTCTTGGCAAGATTTTGAAGTGGTTTGCCATTGCTGGCTTCCTAGGGCTGAGAGAGAAGGACTGGCCCAAGGTCACCCAGCTGGACTAGAATTCACCATCTCCCAGTTTCTAGCCTGGTGCCTTCACCACGACACCAAACTGGCTTTTGGATGGGGATTATACAGAGATATTTGGTCATATGTCAAGATGTAGACTAGGCATATAACCTGCAGCCCAGCTCACACACCCCCACACACACCGGGGGGTAACCTCAGTGCTATCTAGAAGTTGCCACACAGTTAATGAATCATCACTAAAGAGGAATATTACAAAACCAAGAGAACAAAAAGGCAACTACACTTTTAGGTTGCATCAACAGGAAGTATGATCTTCAAATCCCAGGAAGTAGCCCTCATTCCACTTTATTTTGTTTTGGTCAGCCCCCAACTTCTGTGCCCAGTTTGGGTCATCATGAGTTCAGAGAAATCAGAGCAGGTTTAGAGAAGGACAACAAAGATGATCAGACATCTAAAAAGTCATCCCTTGAAGAGAGGTTGAAGGTGCACATAAAAACCGAGCAGAACTTTGATCGCCACGTTATGGGTGACATCTTGCTATTTTGACAATACCCTATGGACATCCCTTCCTATGGCTCAAACCATGTGCCCCTGACAAAGAGGCCACAAGCAGCCCTGAATTCTGCAGGCTGGACTTACGCCTTCCGCTCTTCATCCATTCGGTTGATCTGCCCACCGACAAACACTCGGATCTTGCATTTCCCCCATCTCTTTTTGCGGCCAAGGAGATATGGGATGAGAAGAGTCAGACCTGGTGGATGGAAAACCACAGAGGAATTGGAATAACCAGCACCTCCTTTTTCTTCTGATTGCATTTATATCCTGCTTTTCTTCCAAAATGGACCTCAAGCCAATATAAGATGATGGGTTCCCAGGATCTCCCACTTTAATTTCAATAAGGGGGCTGGATTATGGTTCTCAGACCACTTTCTGGAATCAAACAATGCCACTAAGAGGCGGTTAGCATTTTTGGAGATGGAAATCAGAGATTAATTGGGCCACGGTGACTCCAAGGTTGGGTTCACACAGCATACTCAATCAGGTTAGTTAAAGATCTAGCAGATATTTTCACATTACATGCAAAACTCACTTAGTTTTAACTTTTGTACATATTTTGATGGCTTAGTATCTTGTGCAAACCTATCCCTTTGGGTAGGCTTATAATTCAATATACCCCCCCCCCATGGCATAATTCAATGAATAAACTGAACACTTGTGAACCTAGTCCAAACATGTCTTACAAGCAAAACAGAGACATTCTTGCTAGATGACACACAAGTCAGTGCACTGTAATGTGAGCTTTGAGTTTTTAGCTTAGCGCATTGCATCAATCCAGGCAATTATGATTTATCCGGCAAACCATGGATTACCTTTATTGTTGAACCCAGCCATTGGCAAGGAAATAGCTGGGTGTGCATTGAGGAGAATAGAAGCATTGGGAAAAGGGATAGGCTATTTTTCATATTCTTTGCACTACATCCTACATCCAAAGTGAAGAAGCCAAAGCTGTATTGTACAAGACCTGGATACCCGCAAGTCGGTCTGTCTCCAAATATCTCTGCCCATCCAACAAGATTGGACAGGGTTGGCGTGAGCCAGGTCCCATCTATTAAACCAAGTCACCTGATGGGACCCAGGAGGCATGCCATCTCTGCCACCGCCCCTGTGGAACAGCCCTCCCACTGGCCTTCAGGAAGCCCTGAGTATCTGGTTCTTCCTTCAGGTGCTGGGCCAGGATGACACCTGAGCCAGACTTAGAATTGGGTATGTAAGTTACCATTCCTGGCACTGTGTCTGTTTTCCTTTTAACCATTCTTTATATAATTTGATGTGTTTAATCTTCTGCTAACTGCTCAGAGTTGCTTGGTGAGAGGACACCAAATGAATGAATGGGTGGGTTGTGTTCACACTCTATGAGCAGCCTGTTTCTACTTGGTAGAGATTACGGCCTTGTATTGTTGCTTCCGGAGCAATACTATTGAATAAGGGGTACTTATAGAGTCTTGTCTATAACCCCTAAAAGTAACCCCAATATCTCTTTTTGCTTTCTGGCATGTATACTGATTACTGTATTTGATATTCCATTAGAGTGGCCATTAACTAGGGTCTGTTTGCAAATCTGAATCAGAGACTCATAGTGCTTATTTCCCTGGCAGGGGAGATACCATGATCATTAATGAATGAACTAATAAAGGGCTGGCTTCTGAGGTCCAGAAAATGCCTTTTTGGAAGACTTAATCCATAGCTATAAAAATGTCATCAAAATGTTTTTCTTTGGGAGGAAAAGGGGGAACTTCCCCCTTTGAATGAGATGGGTTGAAAAAATGTGAAAGAATTTTTGGGTGCAGCAGTAGAATCTTAGCCTGTCCCATCACATTCCTACATGAGAACCAAAAATGGCTAAGAACAAGGATTCGGGTGCTAGTTGTAGCAACCCTGGATTTGAGAAGAGTGGATGGAACCATCCCTTCCTGAATCCCGTTGCACAGGAAAAGCTCTACTTAAGAGGCTACGGCTGGGTGACCCAAAACATTGCCTGGGTCCACCTCCAACCCTTTGGAATCCCTGCTAAGACCTCCAGAGCCAAGAGAATGCCGTAAAACCCAGACAAAAAGGAACAGAGTCCATTTAGCAGCACAAAAACTTCCTTCCTTCCTTCCTTGAGCCCTACATGGGAAGAGGGAGCCAACATTACCTCCGTCATCAAACAGCCAGTAGATATCAATAGTTTTCTTGCCTTGATCCATCTGGAAAATGGTGCTCGCCTGCTGTTCTGCTACCAAGGCATCAGGATCCACTAGGGAAGGGGAAGGGGAAGGGGAAGGGGAAGGGGAAGGGGAAGGGGAAGGGAAGGGAAGGAAAGGAAAGGAAAGGAAAGGAAAGGAAAGGAAAGGAAAGGAAAGGAAAGGAAAGGAAAGGAAAGGAAAGGAAAGGAAAGGAAAGGAAAGGAAAGGAAAGGAATGCTTATTTATAATCTCTTCCTATTTTGCTGTCAAAGTTACAGCATAATTGCAAGGTTTCTTTCCTTTAAAACCAACCACCTCAAAACTGGGAATATCTGGATTTGCCCCTGAACTGGCATTTCTGCACCCTTGGGCATGATATAGGGCTCTTCCAGACAACCAGCCTTTACACATCCAAATTCTTCCAAATGAGCTTAATGCCCCCAGGACTGACCTAAGATCTGTTTTAACATCAGGACTTTATAATCACAGGCACATTTCTAGATGGCCAAAATCCTGAAAAGGGCTTGCTTGCCCAACCATAATCAAATGCCCTCTCCTACCCCCTTTGAACCCCCTTCCCTTCCCTCCCCTCCCCATCCCTCCCACCCCTCCCCAAAAACTAAAGTCAATAAATGGCCAGGATCTCCTTTATATTTCTGTTCCTGTCTTTATGGCAAACCCATTTTATCTTCACAACCCCTAGTGCTGGCATGTTGTCATCTTTCTAACAATGCCAGCGCTATGATGGGATTGCAGAAGTCGGAGGCAGGATAAGCTCTGAGGATTAAACCCATTCTGATTTCTGAAGCATCATTCACAGCCTTGCAATGGCATTTCCCCTGACCACAGCTAATGGCCAGAGAGATGTCGATACCTGTTTGACAGAGGCCCCTCTCACCCACTGGCTGGATTTTGCCTTTGTCTGTAAGACTTGGTTAAGCGTGCTGTAAATCTAGCCCATTTGGCAAACATCATGATTCAGTGTGTGTCATTTGAACCCAGGAACTAGATCTGGTCAGTAACCCGGTCAAGAACTTTTGGAACTCACATGTGCCTATTACAGCAGGTACTTCACTGTTCTTCTGAGGAACATCTGCTGGATCAAAAACTGGATTAACTGGGGACAGAAAAGATGCAATAAACAAGACAAAATCATGATATTCTGCAATGAACAGTTGCCCGCATTCACATGGCACATCAAGTCATAATGAGGGTTGCTTTATCTAGGCTTAGAGTGTTGAGTTAACCTAGCCATTGTATTTTGTAAATGATATGGAAACCCAGTCTATTGCAAATTTAACACTAAGTTAAACTGAATTTAGTTTAGTGTAGTGTGTTAATCCTGCCACAAACACCACTACACAAAGTTGATTAATGCATTTGGCAAATCATAGCCTGCTTATCCATGGTTTCTTGTACAAGTTGCAGTGAGCAGGTTCATACAAACCAAACTAACTGCATTATGGCTTAGTGTTGGGGTTTCCCCCATGCACCAGGGACATCAATCTGGTTGAAGGCATCTCCTTTGGTGCCCAGCAGGCTTTACCTGCCCCATCTAACTTTTTACATTCAAAAATAAAAAAATAAAAACTTGCTGCAAAGCAAAGCGTTGTCTTCCTGCATTATTTTTATTATCCATCCACAAAAAAGTCAGGATGGTGTCTGGGGCTGTGCAGTCAAAATCCTGCCCTTTTTTTATATGCACAACACAGTTTCCTTTGCTAAAATTAGTATGTAAGATATTTTGCTATTTTGAAATCTGAATCATTTGACACAACTCCTCTGAATGCAATGTCTCTTATAAAACAGCATAAAAATCAAAACACATAAATGTATAAAAGGGCTTCTTTCTATGGGATTTGCACCTGAATCAGTTCAAGCCCCCTCTTCCCTGCACAGTCCCTGGAGAGGTGTGCTAGTGGAACTCACTGTGAGCTTGAATTATCCGGGAAATATTGAGTCCCTCCTTCACACGCATCATGCACACTCCATATTTGAAGTCAAAAGCATCACTGGAATGGGGGAAAAAAGCAATGCAGAATCAATATCAGCATGAGGGAGATTTTCTAGAGGTGGGCAGTCTAGGAGCATGTGCACACGTGCCTTGCTTTGCTGGAAGTTTTGGTGGAAGTTTTACATGTGCATGCACGCTCAGACTAACAACTGGGGACAGCCTTCCAGAGGACATCAATAAGGAGTTTTTATGCAAGAATTAGGAGCAAAGAACAGACTCTTGGAAATTGCTATGAGAACCTCCAACCCTCATATATTATAGAGATCTTAAGGTGGAGTCTCTGATCATTTGGAATCCCTTCTTCCTGGCCGTTCTGCAACTTCAATGCTTTGAGGAAAGTCACTTCATGGGTGGTGGTGCACTGTGCCAACACCTTTTCTGAATGCTTTGCAGGGCCTATTAAGATTGTCTTAAAATCCACATGGCAACTTCATCACAAAATAATCTCTGTTCCCCAGCAGGATGCTCTGCAGATGCATTGGAACAGGAGCTCCCAGGATCCAATGCCAGCAACATCAGAAATCCTGTTTGCCCCCCACAAATCTGGAGGGCATCCAACTGGGGAGGTTAAAATAAATAAATGCGCATTTTAGAATCCTTTGATATATCAAGAATGGAAAAGATGAATGCTTTATGCAAGAAGTGGGATCAATATGCAATCTGTAATCCATCATGAATGACTTCTCACTTGGCTGTCTCAAGCAGACTAGAGATTGTGGCTTATGCCTTCAAAAATTTTCCCAGATGAAAAGTTCTCTGGCCAACAACAATTAAGGGAGAGGTTTTGCATCCCCATTAATTGTTTTATTTATGACTTGTTGATTTCTAAACTTGGGACTCTATGTTTTGACCAGAAGCTCCAAAACATCTCATTAACTTCAATCCAACACATCTGGAATGGGTACCTTTTGTACTTTCTGCCCACACAAATGGTCTTGTATGGTCCCCAAGGTGACCCACCTGCCCAGCATGTCTGTTGGTTTTGCGAAAGGAGTTGTTTCATCTAGAGGAGCACTCTGACATTGGAATGAGTGAGCCGGCCTGTCCCTGAACCATTTTCCTTAAGGAAGGCACTCTTAAGCCCATCCTACTCCTTTTTACTATAACTGTGTGCTTTTTTCGAAAGGACATCCACAGCCAAATAAACATCTGAATATACATTTCTAAAAGCACCTTCTCTCTAAATAATCATGCCTGGATGTATTTTGATCTATTTGAAGAGCTAAAAACCATGATGTAGTTTTTGGAGAGATGTAAAATCCAGTCAATATTAAGTTTGAACACATGCATTATTCCAGTAAATCATCTAGATAGGGTGAATGCAACTGAAAATAGCCGCAATTGATTTATAACACCTTCCTGAAGCCAATATTGGATTTCAAGACATCTTGAGAAGACCAGATTTGGGAAATATGACTTATAAGATATTTAATGCAACAGCCAATTGTACTCACTGCAGAATTCCGATATATTCTTCCACTGTCTGGGGATGAGCTGCCTGCCAATTCTTCTTGTATCCAATCACAAGCACATTGGGTTTCATTCTCCCAAGACCTGAGGCCTTTATCAAAGAAATAGATGGCCTTTTTCTTTTTAGGTAAAAATATTTTTCCACACCCCTTATTACCCACCCTCCTGCACACTTTACTCTCTATTCATAGACTAGAAAGTGGGAGAAAATTATCCTGAGGCAAGGGGAATTGCGTTGACATAAGCCCAACTCATTAGCAGCACACATGAGAACATGTTGGTTTTCATTGGGCCTCAGAGTTGGAGAGCCTTGCTCTGAAATGACTTTCTGATGATTATTTCCACTTCCAGGACAAAAAAAAAAAAAAGGCAAGGATATAGATGAGTTGGGTAATGAACTTCTCTCCTTAATTGCTTTTGGAGCCAACAATAGCCTCTTAAAGAATTTGAGACTCAGCAACCCTACTCATATCTGGGTGATATATGACCGGTGAAATGTAGATAGATTCAAGTCAGTTCTGAGCATGGAGCCCTTTTCAAACCAAAAAAAAAGGATCTTATGTTATCACACATCTAGAAAAGTAAATTCTCTACATGTGCTACAGGAGTCATGTTGATTACCAAACATTGCTTCAGAACTAGAACCAAGTGACAAAGGTGGCAGTTCTCAGAAGTCCACATTTTTGCCCTGACTTCTAGCCCAGGCCAAAAAAAAAAAAAAAATGGCTGTCAATTCCCCTCTCTTGGATAAAGGTATCCCATGTGCGTTTATATATCAGAAGAAGTCCAAGCTCTTGCCTGAAAGTTGTACATGAGTATGGTTCAGATCAAAGTACTGCAGATCTACTCGTATTCAGAACATAAAGCATGTCCAAAGAGACCGAGATGAGGGTCCCTGGTTGAGCTAAGCCATGATATGTTAATAATAGCTTATTCAATAAGTCACCATTGGCCAGATTTGTAGAAGATGCAAAGCTGACACCAACCCAATCTCAAGATATGGACAGTGCCCTCTCTCCTAGGGTTCCAAAAAGCACTTAAGACCTGGCTTTGGTCTCAGGCCTGAAGTTGATGTGTTTGTGGGTTTGATTTGTTATGGTTTGATTGTTTTAGTCCAGACTGCCTGTGGGGTTGTATGTTTTTGACTGGTTTTATTGTTTTGTGTTTGTAAGCCGTCTAGCGTCTATGGGAGTGGGCGGCTATAATAACTTTAAACAAACAAATAAACACTGAGATGGCTTAGCAGGTTGTGCAAAGAGTATAGGAAGACTCAAGAAGTATTATGGACAATAGGAGCAAAGATGTATGAGAAGCATGTAAGAATTCCTCAACTTGAGCAATTGCAGGTCAGAGGACCCTGCCAATCATCAGCATTTGAAGACCTCAACTTTGATTTTACCTGCATAAGGACTTGCGCTCCAGTTCTCAAGTCCTCTGCTAAGATGTCTGTATAAAAAGCTTTGATCTTTCTCTTGATTAGCCACTTGGTGTGGCCTTTGGAAGCAAGTCCCAATTCAGTCTTCACCTGTTTGCAGGGCCCCTGTGAGAAAGCAGCATGAGAAGGTGTCAGAATTACAGGAAGACTGGAAGAAAGGTCATCCATGCAGGACCATCTACAGGTGCAGGGTCAAGAAGTCAAGACAGTGGCCACAAACATGCAAATGAACCCTTTTCTTTATGTGCATCACACATAAAATCCAGGTATTAATTTCAGGTTCAACCTTGCTTAGCTGTTTGAGATCAGCCAAGGTTGGTTAGGCGCTTCTACCATGCTGAGCATTTAATTTAAAGCTTAAGCTGAACAGGGTTTGGATTTGGTTTAGGATTTTGCTTCAACCCAGTAATTGTAGTTTGTGAGCCATCATTTATCAGTTCAGTCAGTCAGTCAGTTGTGGTGTATGTAACAAGTAATTCCTAAACAAACCATGGCTTGGTAGAAAGTATGAACCCAATCACTGAGTCCAAGAGAAAGAATCCATGTCTCATTGGCTGTGTTCATACAACATGCTTTAAAAAGTGGGCTGGCATGCTAAGATTGTTTCATTGCTACCCATAAGTTTTGCTGTGGCTTAGTAGGTTTGTTTTTTGATAGCACAACAAAGAGGGCCAATTAATTCTGAAATTATATTAAGCAAATTGGGCGAAGGCAGACTTTTCTTCTTCAAAAAGTCAACATCAGCTTTTGATTTCTACAGCGATGGCTCAACCTAGGAGATGAACACAGTTCCACACAGCATGCTCAGAGTGTCTTTCCCACAAGACTAAGAATCTGTAAGCCCATCTCAGCTACATGATATTTTTAAAAAGCACTTTGCTCGCCTCATTATATAAAGGGATCAAACATTTTCCTACCGAAATTGTCCTTTCCAAGAAAGAAAGAAAGAAAGAAAGAAAGAAAGAAAGAAAGAAAGAAAGAAAGAAAGAAAGAAAGAAAGAAAGAAAGAAAGAAAGAAAGAAGAGATTGATTAATGGTGGAGCATCTCCAGAGCAGAATGTCCTGCAAAGATTGTATTTTCTCTTCTCCTATTTCTGTCCTGGCAGTTGAACTGCAGCTGGAAGCTGATCTACCACTGTCACCCTGCCCTCAAGCATTCATTCATTCATTCATTCATTCATTCATTCATTCATTCATTCATTCATTCCTGCTTAATTAGCTGGGGATTGTTCCAGAGCAACAAATGATTAAAGCCAAGTTCTGCCTTTGTTGTCACACTTCACAGCAATCCTCTTAATCCAGTGTTCCTCTTAATCCAGTGTTGTGCAAACTTGGCCACTTTAAGATGAGTAGACTTCAACTCCCAGAATTCCCCAGCCAGTTGAAGTCTACTCATCTTAAAGTGGCCAAGTTTGGACAACACTGTCTTAACCCCTGCAGTAAAGATGACAGCCAACAGGGAGTACTATGCATTTGATGGTATTGTAGGAGGAGAGCTGTGTCGATTTATTGTAGCCCCAAATCTGGATTCTGGTAGCACCTTTTGAGTCTAACCAATTTTATTGAAAGGGATACATTTTCACAGCCAGATTCCTCTTGATTTTTGACATTTGATGGTATAAATGGTGGAGGGGAAGGATTTGGATGGCTGGGGACCCGCCTTTTGGATGGCAAAGGGTCTTGCTTGGAGGTAGGCCACCAAAGCTGCTGAAATGGACATGTGCCATCCAGAAGAGGCAGTTTTCTGTTACTTAAAGCCTGCTGGGCTGAAGGCTGCAGCTCCATTTCAGGTCCTTAGTAGAGGGAGCATTGTGTCCCACTGAAGTTAAAACTGCTGTTTCCTTTCCTTACAAGCCAGCATAGAGTTGGAGGAAGCAAAGGGCCACAATCCTCCCCATCACTGAAGTCACTATTTGAGATCTTGGGGTGGGGGGCTCCCTCTAGACTTTTCCAACATGGTGGCCTCCAGATGCATTGGGAATGCAGCTAAAAAAAGAGATGATATCCTGTCTCTCTTATGATCTGATGCAAACCTAAGAATGAAGATGATAGTTAGAGATGATAGATAGATGACAGAGAGAGAGAGAGGGAGAGGAAGAGAGATAATAAGAGAAATAGGTAGGTAGAAAATGGAAATTAGGTAGATAAAAGTAGCAGATAGTTGCAATTTCTTAGCTATGTGGTAGGAATGAATACTCACAATCAACACATTCCCGCAGATCATCAGACTCAATTTTTTTGTAAAAGTGCCCACAAAATCCACCAGTGCTGGGCGGAAGTTAGGAGGACCAGTTAGGACAAGGCATTGAGGCCTGAAGGTAGAACAAGGAGATATCAGTACTTTACCAGTTGCAGGGGCCACCCACTCATAAGACCTTCTGTGTGACCGCAGTTGGGTTCCAAAGAGGACAAAAGAAGGACAGTCACAATGAGCAGCTGTCAATGGTGTACCAATGCCCAGGTTTTCCTGTATGAAGGGCATGGCAGAAGTCCATCAGTCCCCCTTTACTCTTGTCTTTGTCCACCTTCACATTGTTGCATCTGAATTTGCATTATGGACATTCCTGATGGCCTGAGCCACGGGCAAATCATATGCACATAATCGAAGGGGAAAATGGAGTTTGGAATTTCTGCCAAGCACCAGAACTCTTGGAGGGGAACCCTGATGTTTGTAAACTTTTGCAGATCAGGGAGAGATACCTACAGTCCAAATGTCATCTTGAGAAGCTTGTAGGAAATTGGCCTTATACTCTGTCAGGCAATTGATATATTGATATATTTCTTTTTATTTATTAGATTTATATCCCACCTTTCATTCAGGAGGCTAAGGCAGCATATCTAGCACTTCGTCTTGCTAAGGTAGGCTGGGCTAAGAAGGAGGGATTAAGCCAAACTCCCCCAAGGAGCTTCTGTGGCTGTGGGTAGATTTGGACCTGGGTTCTCCCTTCCTAGTCCAGCACCTTCACCACTACATCACTCTGGCTCTGGACCTGAGAGGGAAGGATTGGCCCAAAGTCCCCCAGGGAGCTTCCATGGCTGAGGTGAAACTAGAACCTCCTTGCTCCTAGTCCAACACCTCACCAGTACATCGCACTGGAATTCATTCACCTAGCTCACTCCACATCAGTTTTCTCCAGCTGCAGTTCCATCTTCCAGCCACATGAAATGGTGACCTTGTAGACCTCAGGAATCAGGCTAATCACCATTTGGCTTGCACAGTATTAAGTGACTCAGAGAACATGGCACCTGGACCCCACTGGCAGAGTCTCTGGTTGAAACCCAGTGGCTAACAAAACCTTACCTGTAATTTTTAATATGCTCATCCACCTCATTGAGACCCACAGAATAATTCAGGGCCATGTTGTAGGAACCAGCTTGCACAGATGAGCCCCAGTTTACCCCTGGAGAGAAACAGTTACCTTGGATCAGTTCATTGTTTTATTAAACAGTATCTTAATTTATGTTACTTCCATTTATTTACTTTGTTAGCTTTGTATTATTATTGTTATCGTGTATTTATAATACTCCATACTCTAGCCTTGTCGCTGTTGCAGAGGGAACATTTTGCCCATCTGTCCACTTCTAACATGTGAACTACATACCAGGCTTCTTGTAAAGAACGTATCCAAGCAAGAAAACCACAATTCCAATAGCAATGAGAGCAGCCCACCAAGTCAGCAGGAACATGATAACAACAGAAATGATGGCACCAAATAGAGCTGCCCACTTGCTGTAATACCTAAAGGAGGGCCTCCAGCCTGAAGGGAGAGGACAGAAAAGATACTTGGTATGAATCTAAGGCACTTTTAAACAACTCTCCAAATGCTGTAAATATGAAGTCTTGTTGCAGGACGATGATCGGCCAGCAGGATTATGGTCATTACAGTCATCACCTTGATTAAGATATCTGATGCTTATATCAGAATATATCAATTAGCATTGGGTTAATGTTGTAAAAATAATGATCACAGAGTCCCAGGAAAGCAGTTACTATACAGAAAATTAGATTGATGCAGAGGCAAGTCATCCAAAATTCTGGATCTAAGCCTGGTTGTCACATCAACCCATGATGATGATTAGGCCTTCTGCCAACTGAACGGTTCACCGCTTGTTCTTCGGTGAATTGCATACAAGCCACATTAGATCTGTTCATATTAGAACTGTCTTCCTAGAAGGGAGGTTCTGAAGACTATTTTGTACCCAATTTGGTGGGTTACCTTTGCTGTTAAGCAGTGTGATGAAAGCCCTCACCTGGTGAGTTGGTAATGGAGGCATGGAAGCAGCTGAAATTGATGAGAGCATAGGAGCACAGAAAAAAGTTGGAGATGATGGGAGCGATGGCATTCAGTTCCGCTGTGGGAATAGTAGAAAAAGAGATGGTGAGTTCATCTATGTATATTGTTCAAAACACAAAAATTTGGCAATACTAAACTGAGGTATTTTAGCACAGAATTCACAATCCTTGGCTTAAGATGTGATCGAATTTTGTCTGTCTGCAATTTTAAGTTGACTTAAATTTTTAATTTTAAGTTACATTGACTGATTGACATTTCCTAGACTAATAAGAATATTGGAACCTAGTTGTTCTTTGGATTACAATGTACAATGTGAATTCTCAAAAATGCATTAATGATGTGTAATTGGTAATTCTTTATATCTTCTATCCAAATAGGCTATTAGCATTGTCTGAAAGTGAAGTTCTGTGAAAGCTTGTCTCAGAGAGTTGGGCCCTTGGATTACAAGTAGACCTTGCTTAGCAACTGCCTTGTTTAGTAACCGTTCAAAGTTATGATGGTACTAAAAAAACAATTTAGCAACCAGTCCTTGCATTTACGACCTTTGTAGCATCTCTCTGCTCTTATTTTCACTTGCTTATTTACCCCATATCAAGATGTCCTCAAAGAGAAAGAGGAAGAGCCCCAGTTCAGCTGAAGGAAGTAGCAAGAAGCAAAGGAAAACTGAGGTAAAATCGTAAGTACAATTGTGGTCACATAATTTTCACTTAGTGACCATTTTTTTTAACGACTGAGTTACTGGTTGCTAAATGAGGACTACCTATTACACCTTTCTCTGAACGTTGTCATTCTAGATCAGAAGTTGAATTCAGAATACTGAGTCTGCATCCCACATTTAATTTAGTTACTGAACTGATTCATTTCCTGGGTTTATGCAATAACACTGAGATAGCGCTTGCGCGCGCTCTCTCTCTCTCTCTCTCTCTCTCTCTCTCTCTCTCTCTCTCTCTCTCTCTCTCTCTCTCTCTTTCTCTTCATATATATGGAAGGCTGTATTAAAAATGCATAGGGTTAGGAATTCATAAAGTCGTACAGTAATGTTCTCAAACTGATAAAGATTCAGGAGACCAGTGTGTAAACTACCATCTACAAGCTCCTGCATTATTAATAAAAATATCCACCAGTTCCATGGTTCACACTTAGAATGAAAATAAAGAACTCTCTGCCCAATGAACTTTTAGATGTGAAATAGTTCAGTTGCTGGAATTCATCCTTTTCTTCTCAGTAAATCTTGCTAAAGAGAACTCTGAGAATCGTGCTTGAAAAAAAATCACTTTCACTTCAGGCTACTCTCAAAGGAACTGATACTTCTTCCTTGGTTAGCAATACCCCCCAGTTGATCAGATGCTTTGTACGACCTTTGCAAATCTTACCAATAAGAATGAAGCCGACCGCAATGAGGTATGTCAGCATGTAACCCCTGATCGGTTCATTGTTTTTTCCATAGCCCTTTCCGAAAAAACTGATGGCAGGGTAGAGTTGATCCTTACAAAGACACTGTTGGGAGATGAGAGCCACAGTTTATGCCAAGTTCCCAAGTGCTCATGAATTCCCACAACAATTAAGACTTTCCTTGTGCAGAAAGTTCATCATCTGAGGCTAGGGAAGGGAAGGTTGGGGTTTTCTCAGTGGCAACACCCAAATTAGAGAATTAGCACACTCAAGTTAGCAAACAATCAAGTAGTAAACAGTACCCTAATCAAGGAACTACCAACTCAGACAAACAATCAAGCAGTAAACAACAGCCTAATCTAGGAACTACCAAAGGAGAAAAAACAACTCCCCCCCCAACACTGACAGGGCAAGCTTCTGCATATAAGCAGAGAGCAAACCCCACACTCACCAGCACTGATGATGTTACCTATAATGAAACGTCTGCAAGCAAACAGCCAAGCTCAGAGAATCCCAAGGACTCCACAACCTTGAGCTACAGATATTCTCTTCTATTAGTTAGCACACTAAATGGTATGCTTGGAACCTTCATTTATATGTCAGAATCTGGGCTATACTGTAGAATCATAGCTTCTCTCTAGCTTTTAATCAAGTCTCCTTTTAGCTTGAACATATACCAATAGCATTGTCCTAATGTCTGTTGGCTGTTCCCTATTTTTCTATATTGCTGTTGTCTGCTGGTCATCTGAGCACATCCATTAGCAAACAGGATACAAATCTTCCAGTCAGTAAAGACAGAAGCAAACAAATGACATCAGCAGGGGGATTGAAGTGGGGTCAAAAAAGAAATACTTTTTATTTCCTCTTTTGAATCCCCCGCCCCTTATCCCTGGCCAACAACTAATGGCCTAGACTGCAGCATTCAGATTCCTAAAGATGACAAACATTCCAGATATATTGATTTACAAAAGCCCAAGGCACAATGATCTATTACTGGAGTAGCTGATAATCTATTGTGGCTCTGCATGTTTCACACAACTGAAATTGTTCTTTCCCTGTTTTTTCCTTGATTGCCTCCTATGTCAAAATTCAATTTGTAAATTTCCAGATGGCAGCTTTTCTTTTGGCTCATGTTACTCTGAAAAGCCACATCAGAGAACAACAGCCAGGTGACCATGGCTGATCTCAGAAGCTAAGTAAGGTCAACTGGGTTTAGTATGTGGATGGGGGAGTCTCGGGGAATTCTAGTGCTGCTGGCTAGGCTACCTTATGGAAAAAATTCCTGGAAGAAGGCAATGTCAAACCACTTCTGTATTGCTGCCAAGAACCCTGCTTAGATGCAGTCACCATGGCATCTCTTCTACACAACAAGAGTTGAGCCTGACCCGGAAGTATTTTCACCTCTACTCTGGAAAACTCTGGCTGCAGTGGCCAGAAAGTTCTGTCCATCTTCTTCAAGCTTGTACCTTCCAGAAGGTGGGACTACACTTCCTATCATTCCAGTCAGCAAGATGAGGGTGGCCAATTGGGGATGATAGGAACTGCAGTTCAACATCTCTAGAGCGCAGCAGTTCTGCAAGGATGAGCATCATAAGAAATTATGGCTTCTAATCTTTGCTTCTCCCCCAGCTTCTACACTTGATCCTTTGTTCTACATTCCCAGTGGCCAAATTTCATTCATTCTTCTTTTGGTTTACTAAAGATCCTCTGAATAATTCCTCTCAAGCAGAAGAAATGTCCAAAGCACTTCGCAGATTCATATTCATTATTTTTAATTCGTATGAACATTTATGTGTTCAATTTATATGCTATCTTTCCCAGGAATTAATGAGGGTGTACATTTATCTCTGTGACAACTCAGCCTAGGTAGGTTGGATTGAGACCGGAACAAGTAAAAGGCTAGCTGTGAGATGTATGAAAAGTTTGACAATCCTTATTTCATCTTCACAACACCCATGGGGAAAATCCTATGTCTTCCCATTTTACAGAATGACACAACTAGCTGTCATTAGTTAACACTTCTGGAGGACTAGACAATTGTGTTTGGAGCTGAAGCTCCCTCCTGTAAAAATGCATACTTCATTAAGTTTTCCATCCATCAGATTTAGGGAGTTGGTGGGCTTGTCAGAAGCCTCACAATCAATTAAATAGTTAATCTGCTTGCTTCATTTCTGCCATTATGGAAAGGGGAGGGGGGAAGAAAGAGTAATGAGAATTACTTTTATTGGGAACTGAGCTTGGCAGATTCTTACAGGCCTCCTCCTTGTTAGAGGTGTTCAAGAAGAACATGGATGGCCATATTTCTGGCATGTTTTTGCCTGAGATCATGCTCTGATAAGAGCTTCCCCTTGGTGGCCTCACTAGACTCTTCCAACTCTAGGATTCCATGGCCAAAATGGCAACCTGATACTGGCAAAGAGGGGAGAGTTTTATTGTCTTGTTTGACAGAGCAATAATGCATCTCACCTGGAAGACTTTGGGGGCTGAGACGAGGCAGGCCAAAGCAGAAGAGAGGGTGGCCCCAAAAATTCCAGCTGTGATGAGAGGGGCAAAGCCAGAAACCATGCTCATGGTCTACAGGACAAGCAAAAGGTGGACAATCCCATCTGAAATGTGCATTGTGCATACAGAAAAAGGTGTTCCCTCCCCCCATTGTGGTACTAATGGATGTAACAACAGTTTCAGAAGTCAAGGCTCGCTTCCAGGACAATGATAGTCCCAATTATTGTGTTTTACCTTTTCTTATAAGATTGAGCAGAAACAGAGAATGCCAACATACCAATGATTATGATGGGATATTTCAGGTGCCAACTTTGAGCCCAGTCTTGTTTTTTCCTTTTCTGTCATCAAAAATAATTGCAACCAACCACTAATTATTAGTAAAAGAGTTGGCCTAGACAAAGTTCATTTGGCTTAGTGTATCCACCTGGACAAACCCTGGTTGAAATGGGGACGTCCTTCAAAGCAAGCAGGTTTTTTGGTTTTTGGTTTTTTTACCATTGACCCCTGTGCTCCAGCACCCTCTGGTCATGTTCTTGCTCCAGATAATGCTATTCATGATGGCCTGAGAAAGTTTTTGTGTCACTGGAATATTCTTTATATTATTATGGTTGTTATTTAGGTTGATTAAGACTGTTATATTGGTTCATTGTATGCTGTTTGGCTTTGTACCATTCAAAGCAGTATACAGGTAGTCCTTGTTTAGCAACTGCCTCATACAGCATCCGTTTGCCATTACCATGGTAATGAAAAAGTAACTTTGTGAACAATCTTCGCATTTACGACCTTCGCAGGTCTGTAAAGCAAAGGAAAGCTGAAATCAGATCATAAGCACAGTTGCAGTTTCACTTAGCGATCACTGCACTTAACAACCAAGTTGCCTATCCCAATTGTGGTCGCTAAATGAGGACTACCTGTAAATACCTGAAATACATCTCCTTCAGCTTCCTGTTCATGGGACCTGTCCACATGATGAACAGTGAGAAGAGCAAAGGAAGAAGCTGCCATTTGTTATATCCAGAACCTGGGCCTTTGGAAAGTGCCTGGGGGTACAACAAATGGGGAGGTGATATCTCTGAATTGGTCTGGGAGAAGGAGAAATGGCTGAACCATTTCTCAGGAGCAGGGCTCCCCCTTATCACTGACAGTAACACCGTGAGTGAACACACCCCTCCCCTGGAGGAATTCCTTCTTGATGCCTTCCTTGGGGATTGAATGGAAGCATGAGAAGCCAGAGAAGCTGCAGGAGAAGACCTTGCAGTGAAAACCAGAACTGTATCTAACTGCGATGATGCCGAGGGCTGAAACATATTTTGCGATGTCATATGCAAGTTCCACCCTTTTGTGCTTCTGACACAGACAAATACATAAGGGGCAAAGTTTGTGCCATGATGTACATTTCATCATTGCCCCCAACCCCACCTCACGGAGCACACTTATGCATTCACCTGTACTGCTTGGCTACTTCATAGCTAAATATGTACAAGAACACCACCCTCTACCCGGAAGCATTGATCCAAAGCTCTCTTCTCAAATCTCTGTCATCAAAGCAATGAGAACAGAAAAGTACAGGAGAATTTCTGGGCATGGCGTGACTCAGAGCAACAGGTCACAAAACAGATCCCAGGAACATGGTGTGATCAGGAAAAAGTGGCCACTGGGAACATCTCACTCAAGCTCCCTCTCCAAACTTGGAGTTTAGGGAAAGACTTCTGCCTGAGAGTCTGGAAAATGGTACACTCTGTTGAGCTATGGGAACCAGAGGTCTGGCTAGTGCATTTAGATATAGAGGTCTATGGGTGAATGAGATTTCTTAGGGATTCCAGTGAATCCAGAGCAAAGTATTGACTCCAGGTGGGCTACAGAACCTCCAAAAGTCAGCATTAAAGTATTATTTATAAGGCAACCCAGAGGAGAATAAATAAATATATGGGGAGTAATTATATTTATTAAATTATATTCACTTAATTTAATCAAATTTAAATGCTGACCCAACCTAAGTACTTCTTTGTCCTGGGTCCATGCACTATTTTGACTTCCAGCATGCCAAGTGAGATCCTTCCACCAGTAAGTATGATACCCTTGTCTATAATTCTACTGAAACCAACAGTAATAGATTCAGCCAATGCATCTGGGGCCATCTGAAGTTTCCACTACCAAATTGGTAGGTTTGGATTATACGTAGTTTGGAAAAGTTGCATGCAGAAAAGAGACACTACATTTGACTCCAAAATCATCAGGGTTTTAAATACAATATAGGAAATACAACTTCTCTTCCTCCTGAAAAGTGATCAAACTCATACCTGTGGTGGTGGGGAAGCTGTTGTAGTGAACTCAGGAGGGAGTTGACTAGATTATCACCTTCCAGCCCTCACACTCTACAATTCTGTGATTCTGTACCTGGTAATAATTGAGGAGCCCATAGTGACAGCTGTGGCTCTGAGCACACTCTGTGAAGTTCCAGCCATAGCCACAAGCAATGCCTTCACAGGTCATAGGACGAGCGAGAACTGTGTCATTAATGCTTCCAGAGGCATCACGGATAACGCACGAGCCTAGGAAGAACCATTAAGGTTAATTCCCTACTTCTTTCCCATTCTGTTTCAAAGGCATACTTTTATGAAATCTCTTTTATGCACTGTGCTTTCACATCAGCTAGTACAGAAAATCTAAAGAAGCTGAAGAGGCTCCCAGGCCATGGAACAAATGTTTGTGGGACTTCCCATCATGTTCTCTGGTTGCTCCCTGCCCTTAGGCTGGGAAGCATTTTCAGCTTTTTAGAAGACGTTGTAGAACCAAGACCATGGGAGATCAAGACCCATGGGAGGGAGAAGGGATGGAAATTAATATTTTTATATCACCAAAAAAGTAGAAATCCAAGACAAGACAGCACTGTATGCATGACATAGTTCTGCTTGGTGCAACAACCAGATTGAAATGTTCAAGTTCCCACTTGTTTCATCATTTTGGAGAGTCTAAAATTCAACCTGAAAACATCTGTGTATCTAAATACTTGTAAATTCTGCTCATGTTTCCTCTTAGGAGTGTAACCAAATGCAGATCCCCATGCATTTATTCCCAACCCCTGTCCCTAGCCTCATTCAGCTATTTTGCCTGCTAGTGAATTAGAAAAATGACAAAAGCTTTGCATGCCTCTTGGTGATGCTGAGTTTACTCCATACAAATTTTGTCCTAATACATATAATTATACCTGTTCATAAACATACCAATTGTAGCTGAAAGAACCAGATATGACACAGTTGTCCAAAAAATAGCCATGAGGGTTCCTTTAGGAATTGCTACTGCAGGATCCTGGACAAGGAAATAAATGACAATTTGACAACTCACTTCTACTGACACTCTCCCCGCCCCCCCCCCCCCCATATTCTATACAATACTGTATTATGGTCTTTAAAATTGGCGGTCAAGTAACTGGGCTTGGACCAGGCAGGAGTGGCTGGGGAGGTGATGCTCAAAGAAGTCAAAACGGTGACCGTGCAGCTGAAGCCCTACCTCTGTGATGCATTTAAAAATGGGGTGGAGCTTTGACTGCATGGTCGTGGCCATCATCTGGATCTTTTTGACACTCCATCCCCCCATCGATGCCCCTGAGAGCAGGATAACCCAGCTACAAGTTCCTACATGACTGTGGAGCTCAGAAGGTGACTTTGGGACAATCCTTCTCAGTCCAGAGTACCTTGGAGGGTGAAGCTGGTTTGTTGCAAGTTTAAAATTGCGGGACCTTGCAAAGACACTGTCTTCAGCTCCCCAAGGCAAAGCGAAATATTAATGCTATACCTAAATATAATAAAATTCATTTGGGTCTCAGGACAGTAGTTCCTCCTTGTTATGCTGAAGTTCTCTGCACTATCCTGGAGTCCTTGAAACCATTCCAACATGAACAGGATTCATTGCTGATCCTTCTCCTATCTTGGCTGCTTCTCTTCCCCTTCACTATACTCCAAAGTTTGGGGTGACCAAGCCTAACAAATTTCATATACTTGAGATTCCCCTGGATATGTTGAAATAAAGGGAGGGAAATGGCATTAACTTTGGTACAGCTACAGTTGATTTAAGGCTGTCCCACTCACAGGCTTGGGGACAAGATGAAGGCAGCATCTTGGGTTCAAGCAGAAAAAAAATGTTGCTAGGGCATGCGAGTGCCATAGTTAGATGAAAGCGGTGAAAAGTTACAAGTAAATCTGTCATTCATTGACTGGGATATTGAAACAATTCAATGACTCCCCTACAAACTAGGTTTCAAATTTTTGGCAAGTTGCAAACAGTCAGGGTCATTAAGCAAATAAGCCTTAGTTCTCCTAAAACTAGATATCCCAAGTTAAATAATGGCTCCATCCATTCCTAGGACAGCCCACCAGTTATTGTGGCATGAGGTTCTTGACATTCTCTTTTTCTTGATAGTTCGCCTGCAAACATTGAGGCACACAGATGACACCAGCTCATCCAAGGTGCCCCATCTGGCCAGCTACCCCTTCTCCTCCCTGTAGCCCCAGCCAACCTGGCCTACCTTCAAATCACCTGAAATGTTGGCTCCTGCCAAGATGCCAGTGGCTGATGGGAAAAAGATGGAAAACAAACTGAAGAAGCTGCCATCAGGCCCCCGCCAGTCAGGAACAAAGTTCTGAGCAAAAATGTTGGCTGAAGGTAAAAGAATACAGGGATCAGGTTTGTAAAGTTATGCTTGCACTTAGGGATGTCCATGGAGGGAGGGGGGTAAAAAAGTCAAAAGGGCAACCGTGTTCATGCAATCAAAGCCCTGCCTCTTGAACACATAAAATGAAGGGGCATAGCTTCCATCATGTATTTGGGGCTGCCATCTTGACTTTTTTGACCCTCCCTGCTGCTGCGCCAGCTTGAACCCCTTTTAAAGTATTAATTGTTTATTCATCCATCAAAACTAACAGCTCTAAATGCAATTTTTTTAAAAAGTCTGATCCAAAGTCTGGGAAAGCATCTGCTAATCAGAGCACACAAGTCTCTCCAACCCCCTCCGCTTGTCCCCACCCCACCCTTGCACCAAATCAAAGTGTCCTGGAGCTTTTCAGCTGCAAATTGTCCCTCCCGCTCACCTCGGTAGCTGAAAAATCCTTTGGCCTGCTTCTCCTCAGTGGCTGGAATAATCGTCCCCACAATGTAGTTGATAAAGGAAATCATGATCACAACGAAAAAGAGAACTTGAGCCTTGCAAGACCAAAGAAACAACATGTGAAGGCAGTTTGTAGAGTTCAGATCAACCTTCCCAAATCTGATCTTCTTCATATAGCCAAGTCCATCATCACTAGCTTAGATGGCCACTGCCTTCTCCCAACCCAGTACCTCTCTGGGTATTGGACTACAAACCCCATCATGCCTAATCTAAGTGACCATCTAGGTATGTTTGATGACAGCACTCATTCTGTCCATGATGGACAGATGGGGACCATCTCCCCATCCACTTGGGAGCTCTTCAGAAATGTTGGACATCCCCCACCAACAAGACAGCTAACTTCTTCCATCTTGATACTCTCAGCATATTCATTTTTAAACTTCCATCTTTCTCAGCCAGTATGACAAAATGACTTTCTCAACTTGGGTTTATTTAACTCAGAATTCAACAAAAGGGAAAGAAGTTGGTGAGGAAGGGAACAGTTGCTCCAATTTTGGGTGTGGGAGCTAAAATGGGTGACAGGTCAAAGTCTATGCCTTTGTGATCCAATTGCTCTTCAATTACCAGCCTTCCCCCATTTGAGACCTTCCAGATGTGGCTGGGATGTAATTCCCCAAATCCTTTGCCAGTCTTGGCCAATACATCTGAAGAATGTCAGTCTATGAAAACTGAATCTACAAAATATTGCCCTCCACCTATTTTTGAAAAGCTACCTGCAAGATTTCAGTTCAGACCTCTACCCAGAGTAAGCTCCTTCTCCCCAGTTTGTAGCAGCAGTGGAAGGGGGAGAGGGTAGGGGTTTCTAAAAGAGGTTGAACATGAGTGGCCTCCCCTATCTGTAGGTCTGGTCCCACACTTAGTGGAGTTGGCCTTGCCCATTACTGACCTACAACCTGCTCTACAGATGCTTCCTCCCAAATCACCCTAATCTTCCCCATTTCCCACAACCACATAGTTACCTTGGCTTCCCACTCCATCCCAGCCAAGGAAACTCCAAGCAGCACCGTCACAGTAACAACCCCAATGATGCGGATGTCATTGGTAGGGTCCACCAAGCTTGAGTTATATTCCTTTGGAGAGAAAAACGCAACCATCAGTCACCTGCAAATCTCCTGAATTGGACCAAGAGACTGTCTACAACCTTACAGCTGGAACTCAAAATTAAAGAAAGCAGGAAGACCTGACAGATTCCTAGGCCAGGTTAAAGAGAGTTGAAAAGCCAGCATCTGAATAGAAGTGCTCAACAGCAGAACAGATATTTCAGCTGCATAAATCCTAGAAGGCAGAAGCATTCCTTGATCCCTGGGAAGGAAGATAGTATTAGGAAGAGGCTCAGGTTGGCTCCTCCCTGACTCCGTGGGGTATAAGAGGGAGGGGAGGAAAAACACAAGCAGACTTGCAAGATGCTGTTAATATAGCCCATTTAAATAAAGCTTAGTTCTAGTCTTGTGGAGTTGGTTTCCTAATTTGGACAGCCTTGAAGGGCTGAGAGATACTGCTTTCTTCTGGGATGTCTTTTTGACTTCCCAATCTTGCCTAGTCTATACCTCTATCTCCCATCCAAATACTAATCTCCTTCTTCAAAATCAGTCTTGGCTAGGTGCTGTCTCCCATGACCTGAAGCGCAGGAACAATGGAAACATGAACCAATCTAGATAGGTAGTCACCTCCCCAAGCCATCTGGAACTTCCCAACAGCTTCTTCCATTGTGAGTACACCTTACCTGCAGCAGGTCCCGCACTGTTTCTGCAAAGCCCACGGTATGCATAGCCACAGCCACCGCATTGGCAAAAGCAAAGATGAGACCAATGGAGCCGCCCAGCTCTGGCCCAAGACTTCTTGAAATGAGAAAATAAGTCCCACCTAAGAGATGGGAACAGTGTAATTGGCACACTCACTTTTCAAATCATCACCAGGCAGAGAAATTTACCTGCATGTTTTCCTCATTCAAATTATCCTTCAGTTTGATGAAAAGAGAATTTTCTGTTTTCAAGGGGGGAGGGGGTAAAATCTGGAGGAATTTCTCATGGGTGGTTTGTGATGTTCCTGTACTTATTTAGAGACACAAGGGCCAAATAGGGTCTGTGTGACTGCTTTTGGGTGATGCCTGATATTTAGTGTAAATGCAGCTACTGAATCTTTAATTGACTAGGTTAAGGCAGGATTATGAGAGATGTAGTCCAAATAGCTGGGAGTGCACTCGATGCACACCCAATGGTTTTGCTTGTTGTTTGGCTGCTGAACAAATTGCTACCTGATTTGACTTTGCCGTTGGTAGAGATGGCAGAAATGGACAATCCTGTGATGGTGGTCACGGTCACAGACATTAGAATGATCACCCATGTCAGCGCTGCAAAGTGAAGCAAGTCATCTCAGTTATCTTGTGCCAGAAGGCATTCACTCACCTGGGGCTCTCCAATTTCCACTCCCTTTTCCTTCTCTATCCTGAAGCATCACCATATTTTCAGAGTTCACTTCACCCCCTTTGCTTTCTTGGGCTACGATGTCAATGATTTGCCTTTCATATTTGGTGAATTAAAACTCTTTACTTCTGGAGAAGCTATCCTGTCTTCCTTGCAAGATAGCTTGCAAGTCAATGGAAGGAACCTTTTGGAGAGCCATGAGCTACTCAACTGGTGGGAAGGGTAGAGCGTGGGACTACACAGTGAGAAGTCCTAGGATTTGGAAAAACCTGTGATCTGGTGGAGTTGGAATTTACCCTGCAATTTTCAAGGGTTTCCCAATGAGAAATGGTGAGACGCTGGTATCTCAGCATTCATGACGCTGGTATCTCAGCATTCATGATTAAAAGAGGCTTCAAAGATCACAGAAAGGGGATGAGAAGACAAATGAGACTCTTACATTTCCCACTCCAGCACAGTGGCAATGCTGCTACCTAGAGCACTTTCTGAAATTGCGTGCACAATTTATTTTGATTTAAAACACATAGTTTCTGGGTCCTACCAGACCAGCCTCTATTCTCCTCCTCTGGAAGAGGGAGAAAGAATTCCCCAAGTGCCAGATCAACCAACCCAGTTACTGATGATCCAAAGGATTGTTCATGGAATTAGAACAGGAGAACAGCAAAAGAATTGGATGGGACTTACCTATCCCTGCTTGGCCAGTGATCCAAGGTAGCCGGAGGTACAGAATCACACCCCAGATGTTAAGCATACAACGGATCTAGAAGGCAGGAGCAGCAGCTAGTAACTGGGAAGGACCACCGAAGAAAGGCCCTCAAGGAAGGCCAGAGATCAGATGCTAGGAACAGTTCAGTTAGCTGCATGAGATAATGTACTACCTTACAGAATCTGCTTGATGGTTGCACCACCGGGGAAGAGTTT
The DNA here is from genome assembly GCF_059951505.1 of Python bivittatus. NCBI lineage: Eukaryota > Metazoa > Chordata > Lepidosauria > Squamata > Pythonidae > Python > Python bivittatus. The sequence goes on along the minus strand of NW_028277042.1, from coordinate 3,861,363 downwards.
TCCCTGGTTGTGTTGAATAATCTGCAGAATCAGTTGCTTTGGGGATGAGAGAGTCAGACAAGTAGAGGGGGAGAGGAAAAATATATCTAAATATCTATTTTAGAAAATAGAATGTCAGGGAAAGAGCCCTGGAGCTTACCCGGGGCTTGTGTCTCTCTGTTTTGTGGTTTTTCCTTTCTTTTTTGAATATTATGGCAATATTAACATTGATAAAAAATTAATGCAATTTTTCTCCACTATGTTGTCTTTTGTTCTGGTTGTTTTGGCGTTTAAGGTACATTCAGTGGCAGGGTGCTATAGCTTTAAGAAACTGTAATGTTGTGGCTTTGGAGATTTAACTCTAATTTGTACCCCTGCTTTGCGACTGTTAAAATTATATAATGAGAATCAGGTAATAGATCTGATCAATAAATAAACCAGTTGTCCTTTAAATGAGACCACGCTGCTTCAGGATGGTGGAAACTGTAGCCCAAAACATTAAGGGGGTTGGAAAGGCTCCTGTGAGGTTCAAATGGGTCTATGAAAGTTACTTACCATCACTCCCTTAACCCACCCAAATCGGACGGGCTCCCCTTGGGGCTTCTTTCTCCCCTCAGCAGCCTCTTCTTCTGCCGTTTCTTCTGAGAAGCTATTGTTTCTGTGGGGTTCATATCTTGGGGGGTGCAGGTGGCTATTTTCTTGCTGGAAAAACACATGGACACAGACAATAACAGCAACTGATTTGCTAAGGGGGAAGGGAGGCAGGACTGATCCTAGGCTGAAAAAAGCCTGGAGAATGTGGGGGTGTCAATATTCTTGAGAAGCATCAGGAACAATAGGATGATTATCTCAACGTGTCTCCCTTGAAGGACTTCACTCTAAAAACAGAAAGAACATGTGAAGAGGCTCAGGAGAAGACTGTAGATTTATAGCTTCAATTTTAGGAAGGAAATGGCGGAGCAGAACTTCCATCTAGAAAAGACAGTATCAGCAGCCCTGGTCTTAAAAAATATACTCAAAATATATTGCCAAAGGGCAAGCTAATCGCTGTGTCAACATGAGAGTCATCAAGGATTAGTATATAAGAGTGGCCTTCCACCCACTGATGCTGCAGACTGGAATCATTTGCCTCTGGTGGTCAGTTTAGACAATCATTAGGGTGTGTCATTTGACTCCCATCTAGTGGTAGTCCAGATTTTTGCAGCCCAGATCTTCTGACCCTCATCATCTCTTCTACACTGTCTTCTATTCCTAGACCTTTGAGTCCTTGGTGCAGATAATCCTTCAGCCTTGATGAATAGGGATGTTATGTTTTCCTCAACTTCTCAATTTGAGCTTATAAGAATTGGGCTACAAGATATGGGCTATAAAAGTTTGGAGCCCCACTAAATGGGGTAGCACTGCCCCAGACAGACCCAGTGCATAATTTGGGGGTCTTCCTGGACTCACAGCTCCTGCTCAAAGAGCAGGTGGCAGCCACAGCCAGGAGGCTTTTTGCACAGCTTCGGGTTGTGCACCAGTTACACCCCTTCCTGGATTGGGATGCCCTTCGAATGGTCACTCATGCCCTTGTTATCTCCCAGATAGACTACTGCAATGCGCTGTACATGGGGCTACCCTTGAAGAGTATCCAGAAGCTTCAGCTGGTCCAGAATGCAGCCGCACGAACTATTTTTGGGGTGCGAAGAAGGAACCATATAACACCTTTGCTCCGTGAGCTGCATTGGGTACCAATTTGCTTCCAGGTCCAATTCAAGGTGTTGGTTATCACCTTTAAAGCCCTACATGGCATGGGGCCAGGCTACCTGAGGGACTGCCTCACCCCCACGACTTCAACCCGTCCCACCCGATCTCATAGAGAGGGCATGCTCCGGACCCCCTCAGCAAAAGAACTCCAACTAGCGGGGTCCAGAAGGCGGGCCTTCTCTGCTGTGGCCCCCGCCCTTTGGAACATCTTGCCCCTGGAGGTGAGACAGGCCCCCTCACTCCCGGCCTTTAGGAGGGATTTGAAGACCTTGCTCTGCCATCTGGCCTGGGGCAGGGAGGGAGGTTGTCAGAAATGGGGTTGGCTAGCCCCCTAGAGGCCTAGTGTGGCTTCCATCAGCCTCTTGGATTTTTTTCTCTTCTTTCCATCTGTGTAGATGTTTGTCTTTTTATAAATTTTAATCATGTATTTATTGTTTTAACTTGATGTAAACCGCCCAGAGTCCCCCATTGCAGGGAGATGGGCAGGGATAAGTCTATGTATAAAAATAAATGGCAGCAGTTTCTTCTGTATCTCTTTGCTGCTTCCTAGTGACCCTCTGGCATTTTGCAGGCCGGATCTGGTAACCCTCCACTTTTACTACTTTAAATTATGGCTTTTTCCTACCTAATATTAGTGCTGTCCCTGCTATACTTCTGACTTTTTACATGTCCACTGTAAAACAGCACAAGAGGTCCTCACTTAAAGTTGTAGCTTTCTGTTTTTGTTATTGTAAAGAGTGGGAATAAGAACTGGAGTTGAGTCAATTATGTACTTACTTACACAGATAAATGGCTATATACATGCCTTTTGTTGCATCTCTCTTTAATAATGAATTTTTCTTTACTGTGTCAATATGTGCCTGACAGAAAGAACATTGACACTTTTGAAATCTAGTGTTGAAGAAGACTAAACAGACAGACAAGAAAACAAGCAATGGATCATGAACACATTAATTCAGAGTTCCAACTCGTGGTGCAACTGACCAGGCTCAAATTATCCTACTCTGACACATTATGTGAAGGTCTATCTCTGGAGAAGGCTGTAATACTGGGACAGGTGGAAGGAAAGAGAAGAAGAGGACAACCAGCAGCATGGGGGATGGACTCAGTTATAGAGGTGTTGAGTACACCTTTGGAAGACCTGAAAGACCAGATTAGGAACAGATCATCATGGAGAAAATCTATCTATGTGGTCGCTAAGAGTCAACACCAGTTTGATGGCACGTAATCAGCCAATGACTGATAGAGTGTACAGTTAATGCTTTGAAAGGAGGCAGTATATGTGTCCTAGCTATGCTTCCTTATCTCTCTTCATTAGAAATATTCTATTCATTAGAATAACAAGTAGAGCTTTGGCATAAGTCTTATATCAAAGCTACTATATTACCTTTCAAGGAATGTGCCTGTAATGTTTTCAGGCCCATATCTTTCTTTATGTCATGTTTTTTTATCTGTTGTAAAACAATTCTCTTTATTAGGGTCTACTATTTACATACATCCATGCTCCAACTGCCCTTGATGAACATTCTCCATAAATCTATGCAGCCTAGAGGCTCTTGCTCTTAGTTAATCTGGGTCAAGAGACCAGAGACTCACTGTATCCTGCTAGCTTTGGAAAAATAAAGTGATTATTTGGATCCTCTCCAGCTGCTGGCATTTCTTAGATGTATTTTTCCACCACGTTATATTTAATATTTTCACCTACCGCTAAGGAAGTCTTCAGATCTCTCCTAAGGAAGGGGAAATTCCACAACTAATTTTTAAAGGGCAGGACCATTTTATACTACTATGGGAAAAGAAAAAAAAAAGATGTCTTTCCTTGGGACTACATGGAAGAATGAGAAACCAGAAGGCTGGAGACAAGTAACATCAGTGGGAGTGGGGGTGAGGGCAGGGGAAGCAATGAACATCATGCCATAGCAATGCAATCTCTGACCCTTTTGTACATGTATCATGTTCTGCTGCAGAAGAGGGCTGAACTATCAAAGAAGATTGCATTATAGAAGACAGGACACTTGCACACCTATACACCCTTGGTCATTTCATCACTGAAACTACGCAAGAACATCATGTTCCACCCAGACCTCATATCTTCCTGTCCTACCATGATGAGTTCTAATTGAGTTTTTTCACCTCAACTCATATTTTAGTCCTTTACAGTTCCCCTTGTTGTTATGGGGATCCCTGCCAATTTCTGTCTTCTTTCCAAAACAAATCCTCTAAAATTATTTTGCAAAATTGTGGACATCTATATGGTTCCGAGGGTGGCATCTCTGCTGCTGCCTCATTCAAAAACCTTGACATATATGAAGTTGCACCAAATAATTGGGCGGAAATAGCCAACTTTCCTTGTTGTTCTTGCTGTTGTTGTTGTTGCAAAACCTGACATAATTTTCTCCATTCCTACAGTACTTACTCACCCATCTCTACCCTCCAGTTCTGGTGAAACACTCAAGCACATTGATTTGACTGATTAGCATAGCATCTTTTGAGTTTCTTGTTCCACTATAAATGACAATCTGTTCCTATTTCTTAATGATTGCATATACTTTCTTAAGGTGCCATCACGTTGGGCTTAACTCCTTGTGACTACGTGGACAAATGCTCACCATGTCAGCTGGTCTCCAGTAATAACTTGCAGCTCTTTTCAGGACATTCCAATTATCTCTTTGATCTCATTCTTTTACCTTCTGTTCCCTTGGCCTTGCCAAGCATAGTCATCTGCTTGTATGGCGCGCCCAAAGTATATGAGTTTCTATTTGCTGCTCTTCACCTCAAGGGAATGGTCAGCTTAATTCTGTCCCAGATCGATCAGTTGGTTCTCTTTGCAGATGAGAATCTACATACCATGAAAAACTATCTGGAGGTGGACCAGATGACAGACCTTCCCCTTGGTAGGCCCCCCACCCACCCTTTGGAACATCCTTTTCCTAGAGGTACATGTGGCCCCTATCGTATTAGTAAAAGCTATGCTGTTTCAAACCCTTTGACCCAGTTGATCTGAATGAGGATATCAGGTAATTGATTAGAGGATTTTTACTGTTACACTGGTTCTCCAGTATAGTTTTTATGTTATTGTATGCCTCTCAGAGTGCTTCAGAATTGGGCTGAGTTATAAATATTACAGATAAATAAATATACACATAAGAAGTATGCATACAAAGCTAAGTCATAAACTAGATAATAAGAGTGAGGTTCATCTAACATGCTGAATCCAAGCTGAAATAATATAGTTTGGGGAAGGGAAGGGAAGGGAAGGGAAGGGAAGGGAAGGGAAGGGAATGGAAGGGAAGGAAAGGAAAGGGAAGGGAAGGGAAGGGAAGGGAAGGGAAGGGAAGGGAAGGGAAGGGAAGGGAAGGGCTCTGAATTTGTTGGACTGTTAGGGAGAATTAGTTGGAATATACCTTAAGGAAGGAGTGGAGATCAGCAAGCGTTGGTCTCGGCTTCTTGATTTCACTAGAGATCTTGGTGTTGGCATAATTTTCATAATTGGGCACAACATCAATTGTGTTATATCCAAAGGTCTGCATATAGAAGGTGCTGTTATGGGTACGGTGGCTGGCTTGGGCTGTGTCATAGGGAGCTGCATCAGTTTGGCTGTAGTGGCTGGTGCCACAGCCCTCGGTGCTGATCAGGGTGCTAATGGTGAAGCGGCCATTCAAACACTCCTGGTCTTCCCCTTGTTCAGTCCCTGGCAGCTCCACCATTTCATGGCTTCCCCTCTTCATCTCAATTCCCCCTGGAATCACAGGGAAGGGAGTGCACTGGTTGGGGACTATAATGCAATGTGTCAGGTGCCTGGGGACTTTATACCCTACGAAACCAGAAAAATCTGGCATAATATAATGGTCTCGAAGCCTCCTGAGCTTGTTGCTGAAAATAGTAGCCCAGAGGAATATCACAATAGGCAATTCCAGGTCTAGATCAAGACGATGATAACAGATTTGGTATTAAGTCCTAAGGACAAAATGGATGAAAAAGCCACCTAAATAGAAGGCTGGAATAAGGGTACTGCTGTGATTCATTTTGTTTGGGTACATTCTGTTTCCTTTATTTTGCAAGTAGGTCAGACAACAGCTGGGAATGAATTGGGAAACAACTTATCAATTATTTTACGTGAACTGGTCTAATGAGCCTCTGACTTTTCCTAAACTATACCCATTTAGGAAACTTTTGATACTAAGGAAAATTATTCAAAGCTAAAGGTGCATGGCCACAAAGCCAATTAGATAGTGATGATCTTTTTTTTTTTTCCAGATGAATATCTTCCCTTTCCAATAATCAATAACAGTTACATTTTAGTAAAAATTACTCTCCCGCTCTTATCTTTTCTGGTTCATACATGATAACAGAGTTCCAACCAACAGGCCATGGGATGGCATAGCTCTTGAAGGATGAAAACATGGGGAGTTTTCTAGATTTTATACTGTCACTAGGAGGGCAGGGGACATTGGAGGTCAAGTACAGCGGGGAAGCTAAGCAAGGTTGGGTCTGATAAGTGTTGGGATGGGAAATCTTCAGGAATCTCAGGAGGCTATAGGGCAGACTGAAAAGCCAAAAAAAAAAAAAAAGTAGAAGGAGGTAAAGTCCAACAACTTCCATTCTGTTGTCCATGAAGAGATGAGCATGACTTGAAAGAGACTAAAGCCTTCAGTGCCTTTGCTAGGGATCAGCCAGTTCTCCAGCTATGTCTCCCAAAGAGAAAGCAGCCACAAGTGCAGTTTTCCATGTGCCAGATACATCCAAAGTAGGCTGCTGCAATACTGAAAGAAAAGGGAAAATCTAATTCTTGCAACCCGATTTTGTGCTGGCGAGGCTACACCTGAAGTTCTGCATACAATTCTGGCCATTACATTTCCAGAAGGATACTGCCAGGTTAGAGGAGGTTCAAAGAGAGTGACAGATGATATAGAGATCTGAGGACACACCCTATGCGGGCAGGCTGAAGGAACTGAGGATGTTCAGTCTGGAGAAAAGGAGACCGTGAGAAGATGTGATTTCAGTGCTCAAGCACATACGTAAATGAGGGCTGTAGGAAAAAGGTCAGGAACTCTTTTCCATAACTACAGGAACTGGGGCCAGAAATCATGGATATAAGTTGCAGCTACTTAGATTTCCTTTATACTTAAGGAAAAACTTCCTGATGGTAGGATCTGTATAACAGTGAAATGGTCTATCTTTGGGGGTAGTGGGTTCTCTGTCTCTGGAGTTTTTTAAGAAGAGGCTGGACAGCTGCCTCTCAAATGTTTGAATTGGCTTTCCTGCGCATTGCAGAGGGTTAGATGATCCACGGGTTCCCTTCCAACCGCACAATTCAGTGATTCTATGTCTGTCATCCAATATGCCTCTTTTGGATCTTTAGCCAAATCTGAGAATTCTGGGCTCAAATGGGCCAATCTTTAATCAGTGGTGAGCAAGAAAGCTTCAGAACTTGTACATCCTTGCTATTCTTCATCATTTTATTTCTAAATATATAAAATATTCTAAACCTCAGTTGCATACTACTTTGTTGGATTGGACAGCAGCCTTTGAATGCCATGAATAAAGACAATCTTTGGAATACTCCAACATAGGCCCCAAGGAGAGTGTGCTTACAGAATGCTTCTTCAAACATAAGTTGTATGTCTATTGTGTCTCTTTTGTTTTTGATATAAATCAAGGAGTTTCTTTGTTCCACCTTGAGAAGGACGGTCTTGAAGGGAGCCTGATATTGACTGTCCCAACCATCCAGGGAAGTAGGGTAGCCTTCTGTCAGCCTTACGACAGAGGGAAACACAACCAGATGAGCTAATTCTTCTTTATTGTAAGGTTACATTAACAGAATCTTGCAAGTCTGGAAGTACAGTTCTCCTCCAGTTGCCTTTACAGCCCAAGAAACTAGAGAGGGTCTCTTTGGAGCCTCTTGCCCTGCCTACATTCCTGCTGTGGGCTCAGCTGCCTTTTATCTGACTCTTATTATTATTATTTATTGGATTTCTCCCCCACCCATCTCCCCCACAATAGAAGACTCTGAGCGACTTACAGAAAACATTAAAACTATAAATATATCTAAAACACATAATACATCCAAAATTTAAAACAGTACTAAAAAAAGGAAGATCCAAGATGGAAAATCAGGCTGCGGAGAGCTGGCCACTATGGGGCTAGCCATCCTCCTGCTTGAAGTATTCCCTTCCTAGGTTGTGTCTTGTTGCCCTGTCCCCAAGGTCATTCCCACATACCATTACACCCTCCTGGGGATGGTTGATAAAATGCTTCAGTTAGGCAGGACTAGACCTGAATACGTTGCTTGGTGAGATGGTCAAAGATGGTCAAAGAGATGGATGGATGGATGGATTTTATTACAATCATAAGACCAAAAAAGAAGAGACTGCCAAAATGAAGCATTGCATAACCACCATTAGCCATTATAACTCATAGCAGGGGAGAGTTTACACACAGTATAACAAAACTTGATGACATTTAAAGACACAAAATTGTCTTCATTATCTAATAGGTAATGTAAGTAAAATAAATCAGATTGACCTGGGAATTTAGAGAAGAGAGATCATACATTCAACATGAACTGGAATCAAATCAAACTAAAATCAAATCAGTTTGCCAGACGGCATAAAACATAGCCATCTGTCCTTCTCTGGCAGGTGGGCACATTTAGAGTTCTTGCCTGCTCAGGAAAGAGGTGAGATGGAAAGAAAACCTGTTGCAAAGTCTGAGTTTATTGTATTCCTACATTTGGTCCTCCTGACCTTTGTCCCAGAAAAGCACTGAACTGTAGCTGCTGGCAGTGTTATTTTCAAAGCTTAGGGGAGCCACAGAGGCATTCTTGAAAATCAAGGACAGTATCTCGTCCTTGGTCTTTCCCTTTCTAAACCTTTGAATTTGAAAAATTTATTTGAAGCATAAAAGTTACTAAAATGGACTATTTTTTAATGTAAAAAAATTGGGTGTTGGACTAGAACTGGGGAGGCTGAAGGTCAAATCCATCCTCAGCCATGGAAGCTCACCAGGGATTTGGTGACAGTCTCTCTCAGCTGATCTGTCTCACAGGGTGATTGTCATACATCTCACAGAACGGAAACCACAACAAATAAGCAATACATTTGGCCATTTTCGAATACCTTAACATCAGATAAATAGGGTCTAGGATTTCAAAACCATGAGTCAAACATTAAAGGAATATTCAGTGTTTAAAGAATAGCTGGAAACGTTTGGCATGAAAATCCAGTGGAAAATTTAAGGAATTAATTTTGGCTTGATGGAACTCATAAGATCCAGGTTTGAGTCACATTCTGTCAGGCCTAGCCCAAGGAACTCCAGGAGACCATGCAGATTCAGTTCAGCAATGTTTATTAGCTACAACCTCTAGCAAGAATCTTCCCAGACTGAAAATTGCGTTCCCACAGTAGCTGTGAAAACACAGTGAATTCCTCAGGGAGGTGCCAGCCTCATCCTCTTATCTCTTCCTCGCCCTTCTGGAGACGAAAGAGGATGTTTGCCTCCCTGAGTGTGGCCTTCATAATTCCATTCCATCACACACTCCATTCACAAGCCATTCTGCTGGGTCGTTAAGGGTGACTGCTGAGTACACTATCAATTAAGATTTATTTTAGCCACTTCATTCTGGTGGGTTCTTGTTTTTATTTTGAATCTTGGCTCCAAGTACTGCTGTTGATGGCACGGCGCCCTTCTCCTCTTCAAACTGAAAGACAAGTACAGTGGTACCTCTACTTACGAACTTAATCCGTTCCGTGACTCTGATCGCAAGTTGAGTTGGTCGCAAGTCGAAGTAAATTTTCCCATAAGGTTCAATGTAATTACCGTTAATCTGTTCTGGCGTCCGCAGACCACGTGTCAGGGGCGGAAAAATGGCTGCTGACCACGCGGCAGGGCGGAAAAAATGGCCGCGGATCACGTGTCGGGGCGGAAAAACGGCCGCAGACCATGTGGAATGGGTGGGAAAATGGCCGCGGACCACGTGGAACAGGAGGAAAATGGCCGCAGACCACGTGGAACGGGTGGAAAATGGCCGCGGACCACGTGGCACGGGCGGAAAAATGGCCACGGACCATGTGGAACGGGCGGAAAATGGCTCGTAAGTCAAGGCAAATTCGTAAGTAGAGGTAAATTTTTGGGGCCGGAACTGATCATATCTTGAAAATTTTGTAAGTAAAGGCGTTCATAAGTAGAGGTACCACTGTAGTCCTCCAAAAACTCTGAGTACCTCAAATTCTAACACTTCTGGAGGGTGACAGGTTGATGAAAGCTATTCTAGATCTTCAAATTACAACCAGTCTTCTCTCTCCTGAGAATATTGTGGACAGCCAAGGAAACAAACAAATGGATCATCGAACAAATCAACCTTGAGACACAAATGGCCAGGCTCAAATTATCCGAACGGCCAGGCTCAAATTATCCTAATAAAAAAAAAAAGTTGAGCTTTCCAGAGTAAATTACATTTATTCTATAAATAAATTACATAATATAAATTTATAAATTTTATAATATAAATATAAAACAAATAAATTACAGAATAGATTACAGAATAATAAATGTAACATAGCTTTGTCAAAAAAAATTTAAAAAAACACACCAAACGGCCCACTTTGTGTAAACCAATAATGCATTTTGAATATCACAACTCCAACAATCAGCTGAACCCCTCAATTTCTTTCTCCCTCACCAACCCCTCACCCCACCCCAGCTATCTAAGACGTGAAAAACAATAATTTCTGTGGAATTTATTCTAAATTAGGGATCCCCTCATTTGAGAGGTATCCTTCTGAATGGAAGATGAAGATGAAGCAGTGGAGCTGTCTTGCTTTCGTTGCCCGTTCTGCAACATCTGGATAAAGCAGCCGACGTCTTTGGATTCAGAGAAGCAAGGACGTTCTGTTTTCAGGACCCACTGGTGGCTGCACTCAAGACAGCGCCCACGGCAAGACAAACCGGAATAGAGAGATGACTTTGGAGTGAATCAGCCGCATCTCGGTGGCGGGTTGTGCAGGGAAGGCAAGTGGTACGATGCGACCCTGGTGTAGTGAAATAGCCGGATAGTAAGATGCACTTTATGTCGGCCTGATTCACAACACCAGCTGCAGCAACAATACCATGATATCAGCCTGGGGCTTCTGACTTCTCATCCACTTTGGAGAATTGCTTCTTGAGGTTGTTTCAGGATAAATTATATTTTAAAAAAATATCCCCAGATCTACCATTTCCCTGTGATGGTTTTATTTAACCACCGTACCACCTCCCTACTCAAAGCTAGATTCCTCTCTGGGTCTTGGGGAAACAGCAGGAAGAGAACGGATGAACTGATACCTGTCAGGTCCTGAAGCCAACAACAACCAACAGGATAACTTCATTTGCACAGATCGGTGACTTTTAACCAATTATTAATGAAATATAATAGAAATAAATATTCCTAAACTCTGAATATTTTTTTAGATTCTGAGGGAGACAATCTTGAACATTTTCTTTCCTTCTTTCTCGTAATGCAACAGAAGTGCCTCAACACGCCTCCCTCACCAACGGGCTCCAGATGAATTGGTCAGACCAGCTGGAATTTCTTGAAGCTGGGGCACCACACAGTTGGGGGACAACAGGCTAGGGGGAGGGGAGGGTAAGTGGGGGCCCACAGAAGGGCTCAAAAAAGTCAATTCATGGCTGTGCCCTTTGAAGTCCCACCCCTTTTTTACATGCATTGTGTTACAATGTATTTGGCATAGCCACAGAACATGCATGTGGCCTCAGTACTGAGTTTGGAAAAATAATGCCTAAAGGCTCAATATTACAGACAAAAGACCGGAGAGAGAGAAAGGAAGTAAAACTGCCGAGTTTGATTTGTACTTGCTTATATATCAACTCTCTATTAAAAGTTGACTAGTTCCTTCCTCCTCCTGTTTTCCATCTGAGTAACTTATGTTTCCCCTAAAAAATGGAGAACCATGACATATTTAAAAAAACAAAAAACAGAATATATTTACTTGCTAATTATTTCTTCCTGCCTATGAAAGTTCACACAACTGACTAAATTTAGAGTTAATCTAGAAATAATCTTTGATCCTAAAAACCACATCTCCACTTATTGTGTAGCACTTGTATCTTGGAATAACTAGTATGACAATCAAAGGAAAATGGTACTTAGTATTACTTATATTTTTAAAATATTCTTTCGTTAGTGATATTATCCTTCTTTGTTGCAGCATAAACCAAGGCTCGTCCTTAGGGAAATGTACAGTCTACGCCACAAATCTCTTAGACAAGCAAAGAGGCACTGCAAACCAACCTTATTCTCTACTTATCCAAAATGTATAGTAATATTTAATACTTATTATTTACTGTTAACTGTAATATTTAACATTGTTAACCTGGTAACTGCAAGAAAATACTGTTTGAAGACTTGGTTCCAGCTCTGCCTGCTTTTTTCCCAGCCTGATTGGAAAAGCATTTCATTGGAAAGAATCTAAGATGAATTATTGTTGTTGTTGAATTATATGCCACCCAACTCCCAACAACTCTGGGCAATTTGTTTTCAGTTTCCAGAGGGGCAATCATATTAATATGTCACAGTTCCCACCAGGATCATACTAAAATTCAGCAGCCAATCCTGAATAAATCCAGTATAATTTCCCCCAGTGTGTGTGTGTGTGTGTGTGTGTGTGTGTGTGTGTGTGTTTAAACAAGGAAGAAAACAAAGTGGGGGAAAGGGGGAATTATACCCCCCAAAAACCAGGTTGAAAATTCTGTCTTCACAATGTCAGAGTCTTATCCATCTACTCTAGGTCTTTGAACTGCCCAGAGGAAAGAAAAATGGTGGTCCTTCAAGAGCAGCTCTTCACTGGATCATCTATTTTGCTTAATTCTCTTATCAAGTGATTGATTGACAGAGAACAGCCTTAGCATGCAGTGTGTATTCAATACATCATTTGCTCTTTGAGCTCTCATCTGGCACGTGTGTCTGCTTTGGAGGGTATCTATGGCTGAAATCTCACATCACAATTAACCAAGATTATTAAAAGGCTGGTGGCTGCATTTACATAATATTCTAAGCTGGGTTAAAATTAACCTTGGCTAATTTCTCAATAGCACAGCGTGTTGCACAAATTCAGAAGAAAGGGATACAAAGAGTAGCCAAGTTAATTATCTCATACAGGCCAGAGCCACACGTTTCGTGGAGCAGCATCCATCAGAAAAACACACCTCTAATGGTATGTGGGAATGACCTTGGGAGACAGGTGGAAGAGTCACAGACCAAGCAACAGTCAGGTAAGAGGCAGCTGAGCCTGCAGAAGGAATGGGGGCATGGCAAATGTCTCAGAAGGGGCCTCCTGAGATTTTTGGACTGTAAAGATGAGGGAGGAGAGATGCAGTTTTAGACTTGCAAGATTCTGTTAACGTAACCTTAAATAAAGATAGAGCTAGTGCTCCTGGGTGAACTACTTGTCTGGACAAGGCTGACGACATCCCATTTGATGCTCTGGTATATTTGGACTGGGCTCGTTCATCCACCACCCCATGCAATGTGGGTTATGGATTCTGACCCAACACCCTGACAACACTTTGAGGAAGGAGCCCCATCTTTCTGCTTGCAGGTGGTTTTGTTGGCATGCCTTAAAATTAAAGACAGCTACGCCAAAAGTGCATAGGGCAGAGAACCCCTGGATGCCTGGGATTCCTAGAACAGAAGCTGGACAGTTTGATCCCTTTCTCAGTGCAGGATAAAGTTGGGGACTCAGTGCCTGCCTTCCTGCTAGGATTCCTTAGCCGCCTGCATCTCTTCATTGCCCCTATTTTCAGTAACTGCAGGAAATCTGAGCATTTTGGAAGAAAGCTGGAAATAAATATCGTAATAAACATCAAGTTAATGTCATTTTTCCTCATTATAACCTTGTTAATGAATATGAATATTCCATGCACAAAACATTACAATATAGGGGACTCTGAGAAACAAGGATCCTCGTGAGAGACAATGTAGGGAACACTGTGGAACTCGATCTCGGCTAATCATTTGTAACAGAAAGCCTATGGCTGTGTTAGGAGAACGAAATTATTGTGTTCACCTTGTATCCGATGCCCCACAAATGAAGGAATTGTTTAGTAGAACAGTCTGGTTCCCCCAATATCTTAAGGCAATTGCTGGGTTCCCACAACACATTAATCCATAAATTACCCAACTCCATTTTCATGTAGTCCAGTGAGTTGGGCAAACCCAGCTGTTATGTGCATTACTTGGGTTGAATTTGACAACCGAGTGTCAACTGCCAATGACCTGGGGTGGGGGCAAAACAGTCGCAAGGGTCCATTAATCCTCCAGGGAGTAAAATAAGGACATTGTACCTGCCTCCTACGGTTTTAACTTAAAGGATCTTCCCCATTCTCCTCCAAAAGAAGAAATATTTTGAAAAGGGAAATAAATAAATGAGAGAACATAAGAAAAATGTTGAAAGTAAAATAAGGTATCAATAAAACAAATATATAAATCCAAAGAAATTTATTGCGGTTGACAAAAATGCATACTACAAAAAATAAAACAAAACTGAAAAAAATTAAACTGGACCCCCCCCCCTTCAAAGAGCGCACAAAAAAACAAGCACCAGCTGGCTTTCCTGCTCAGCTAGTTCATGAGGACCTCCATCTGCACTAGCCGAGCGTTGGTGTCCCCTGAGGTTCTGTAGGGGATCATCCCGGCGAAGGTGATGAGTGCCCGAGCTTGAGATCGGAGTTGCTAAGGGGCATCAAAAGAGGGAAAACAAAAATTAGCCAAGTCTGAAGAGAGATATAGGGTGGGACAGCTCATTAGAAAAGAACAAAAACCTCATTTGTATTTAATGTGCATCTGAAGTAAACCCAGTAGGTGGCAAGTTAACATGACAGTGGGTTCATCTGAATCTTGCTCCCTTGTGGCTATTTAGAGCTACCACGATATGTCCTTAAGATTATATCTTCCTCTCTTTAGAAAATCTTTTTTTTCCACTAATTTTCATTAATCTCTATCCTTTGCTAAAAGTATGGTAGAAAACAGGGTGCTTTCTCCCTATTTTTGCTGAGATGTTCATCTGCGAAACACTTTCAACAAACCTGCCAGAACATTAATGCTTTTATCAGAAGCACCAAATGGTAAATTCAGATTCTAGGAGGTTGTTTGATCTATCCCTCCTATCTTATACTATGGCAGGTGCTCAGACTGGCTTGGCTGGTGAGGCTCCTCTTCCTTGACTACCAGCACAGCATAAACTGAATCACTGTTGCACCCACCCCAAAGGTTAAAGCCACCCTGGAGCTGCAGGTGTTCCATTCACTGTAATAACTTAATCAAAGACAGAAAGCAGGAACACACACACACACACACACACGCAATTCCCTGGCTGTTTCAGGGCCAATTACTTTCTCCTTCTGTTCTCAAGCAGCACGAGAATGCCCTTCAGCTCCAGATACAATCCCCCAATGAATCCACCGGATGGCATGACCTACAGCAATGCTGGAACTGCTGGACGTGTATTCTTCTAGAACTGCCTCCCCTGGCTCAGCCTTGGTCTCCTTACAGCTTCCTGATCTAAGATTTGGCAGATCAGATTCAAGCATAGATGACAGAAGTGTTTGGATGAAATCAGTGTTTTCCTAATCTCCCTCCGCTCTCTCTGTCCCTCTCTCCTCTTGCCTTCTTCCCCTGACATCCTTTTCAGGTGTTGGTAAGAACATATCCTACAAAATGAAGAACAAATACTATCCCTGTATCTGCCACCTTTGCCCTGCCTTAATGGCACTTAACCATACTGAAACTGAACCTGGTTAAAATACTTTGCACAATAAGGAGATTCCTTTAGGAACATGGTACCTGATGACCTGAAGCATGTCAACTGCATTCAACTGAAGGTGGCCAGTTTTCTTGTAGATTAACTCTGAATATAAAGGGATGACTCAGGTCTGTTTCAGAATGCCTGTGTGTATGCATGCATTAAAATGCATGTGACAAAGAAATATTCAAAGCACACCTCTCAAAAGTCAAGACCTGTTGAAAAAAAATTACCTGCAGAAAGAAGATAGGGATCATCCAGTCACTGGACTCCACATTTCTTCCCAGCCATTAATTCCTGGGATAGCCTTTGGCAAAAATCTTTCTTGGCCTCATTCTCCTTAGGAGAATAAGGGTCTCTGACCAAGTGATTTCTTAGGACAGCTTTATGCAATAGTGAAAAATAGGACCCTATTACGCTACTGTGAAGATGGTCACTGCTGAGCTGAAAAGGTGACCTTGCCTACTAAGGAAAAAAACTTACCGAATCTCGGTCCTCAATGACACGGGTGGGCCTAGCAGGCGTGGCTGGGCTGGTACATTTCAACCTCTTATACTGGGTAAACAAGATATTCATTGTGGCGAGGAGGACCTCTGACAAATTGTGTCTAATCTAAGAAAAGTAAGAGGGGAAAAAAAAGATGAACAGAATGAAAGAAAAAATGAGAGCTGAAGGTCATACTGGATGATCCTAGAGATCATTGAGGTAGATATCAAATTGTTCTGCAGGCTCCATTTGGTGGCAACTAGTTCAGGAATGGGGGAGATTCATCCATGGCAGGTTCTGGATCATAGTTTATGTCAGGGGAGGTCAACATGTAGGCTTCAGATGGCCTGCTGAACCCTGAGAACATGCAAAATTTGGTCTCCTATTTCCATTCCCCCCTTAACAAACCAAGTCCCCACAAAGGCCCAATGTTACAACTTTCTGGGCCAATTCCAGTCTGTTGTCAGGGCTTTAAGAATGGGAATAGAAGCAGTTTGCTTTCCATTAGCTATTCCTAAAAAAGTGAAAAACAAAAAAAGCTGAAAAAATGGACTGATAAATTCTAGCTATTTGCCTTCCAGTGAGATCTCTACCTCACCAGCAGGTCCTCTGCAGCCTTTCAGAAGTTTGAGTGGTTGATTTGTGATCTCATACTCCCCAAATATTGTTTGCAGTTTCCCCCTTAAGCAGCTTTTTCAAGCGGCCCTTTCAAGTCAATATGGCAACGGTGAACTGCATGACCTTGAAAATAACAGAGTGCAAACACTTTGAAATGTTTTGAGTTCAAAATGTTCCTCTGAAACAGCTCTTCCAATTTTAACAGAAGTGTTGTGATGCAGATGTTATTCTGCTTATTCTGAACCATTTTGAGCCCAGAATATTTCTGGAATTGCATTGGGACATTTCTGGTGTGATCAGAACAACTTGTTTGAACCTGGCAGGTCTCAGATTCAAAGGCTTTTACATGCTGTTAATGCACATGGCGAAGGAGGGAACTTTTATTTATTTAGTTAGTTAGTTAGCTTCCAATGGTCAGAGTCCTTATTAACACCTGAGATGCTGCCCCACTGCAACCTCTCCCAATTCAATCCAGAGACTTCTCAAAATTATTCCAGCTGCAGACAGAAGTACCATGTATTATTTATATTATTATGTGGGTAATCTACAATTAGATACTGTTCATCTTTTCAGAGTCTTTTTATCTCCAAATTCACTTTGCTATTAACCCATTATTTAATTGACAAGCTCTCTTTAAGCAGTCTTTTGAAAGTAACTTTTCATTCCACTTTGAATGAGACAAATAGGTTTGCCATCTAAGTAGATCACTCTGAGAGGAAAGACAAAGAGAAATTGCCCCATTCCCATTCCTAAAGCAGTTTGGGGGCATCCTGAGAACAAAATATATATAGATTAATGTGGGGTGCTCAGAGGGAGTGACCAAAACTTTTTCCAACCCAGTATAATAGATGGTAGACAAATCTGGAAGCTTCACTCAGTTTCTCCAGTCTTAAGTTCCTTTCAATCCATTGTCACAAGTTGGTGATTTTTTAAAAGAATGCACAATTATTACTGTGCACTTTTGTATGCCTACACCCTAATGGGTGCATTGATTTTAAGTGACTGACCCTAATACAATATTATTCTGTATTATTTTCAGCAATGTGTCCATAGTTATACATATTCTTCCCTAAGAGCTTCATATCTGCACAACTTCTTATGGCAATCTGAATGGTTAATTTTGGAATGCTTCAAATGTGGAGGATAATTATGTTTACCTCGCATCTGGGTTGGAAGTGAGAATGGGCTAGGTGTAGATTAAAGTGCAAACAGAGCAAATCTTTCTTCCATCAATCTGTGGTCCAGTATTTTTCAACCTTGGCAACTTTAAGATGTGTGGACTTCAAGTCCCAGAATTCCCCAGCCAGCATGCTAGGAAATATTGGCTGGAGAATTCTGGGAGTTGAAGTCCACACATCTTAAAAGTTGCCAAGGTTGAAAAACACTGCCTGATCAGATCTCACCATTCAGACAATTTACCAACCCAGTGACAGTTCAAGGCTCTGATATGTAAACGGAAATCCATGAGAAGAATGCTACTACCATAACAAATAAAACTAGCAGTAGCAACAGTCACCATCACCCATAGTCCAAGAAAGCTGAAGTGCCTGATTCAGACAGAGAAGGGGAAAGACAGAAGGTGCCACCTGCTTACTTCATCACTGAAATGCCTGAAGGCCGCTACTCGCTCTTCCACATACTCTTGACTCAATGGGACTAATTTTAGCTGTTCAATGATCTGCAGTGAAAGATGCATAAATAAGCTACAATAAATAAACATGGAAAGAACAATGCATTGGCAAAATGGCTGGAAGAACACCTGCTTCTACATTCACCTCCTTTTATGTACAGATAAATGCTCTGTTTAGCACCTACAGATCCAATTAAGTTTTAAACAAGGATTGTTGCCCCAGGAAGAGCCTTAAATCCACACACTACTTCTCCAGTTTATTACTGCTAGGACCAATCTCACAGAACTATGTCAGTTTCAACCGCAGCTGGGAACTGCAGTCACCAGGAGTTGGAAGTTGGAAAATCTGCTGTAAACATCCCCTCCAGACTCCAAAGTAACTGTTGCTATCCAAGCTGCTGACTGGATCTTTGTCAGAGCAGGAATGGAGCAATCTGCAACCTTCTTCACTATGGCCTCTGTACTCCCAAATCATGCCAGTGGGAAAGTGGAACAAAATCTTCATGTAGTGTAGAACTGCTAGAGAGGGGAACAAGGATAAAGCCCCTACATTACAAACCTAACTACTGTGTGTGCTGAATGGCCAAAAGGGCCTACCCTACCACTATCATAAGCATTCTATGTGGGCCAGCAGAGTCCCTATCCTAAAATAATGTTATGGATATTTCCAGGTGGGGCTTAAATATTTGGGGTCTTGTATCTTAAATCTTTTCTCTGGCCTCCTTGTTTTTTGCTCAATGAATCCTTTCCAGTCCTGGCAATTTATTTATTTATTCTTTTCCAGGGCTGATAGGTCCCTCCAATCAGCTGACTCTGGGTAGCACATAACCCCCCACATCTGTAACTTGGGTACAAACAGATAAATAACTAGGCAAAAATCAGTACAACCCTGTCAATTACATAATCAAATTGCAACACCATCATACATAAACCAAGAATCTAAACATTCAAAACTAAAGTAAAACCAACTTATTAAGCAGAGGAATAGTAATGACAATTCTGCCAACACCTTCCACCCCTCACCTCTTTATACCATTTTACTGTTACCCAGTCAGTTTACATGGGCTGCCTCAGTCAAGATCAAGACAAGAACAGTTAACAAGCAGCAGCGTTCTCCATTGTAAATTTCAGAGGAAGCTCTGGTTGTCCTTTCCTGGAGGCAAAGTATTAGACTCAATCTCAAAGTCTACTAAATTTTTACGGTTTCAAGAGAAAAAGATGATGAAGCTTACATCAAAGGCCCTATCAATGTGGCCAGCATGATACTCGTCGAAAAAAGTGATCAGGTCTAACAGAAGGTAGAATGTTGAATCAACAGGTTTCTTGGTACTTATTCCTTGTGCTTTATATCTGCAACAAATTGAAAGCAGATGTGCCATTAAATCTTTGGGAAGGCTGCACAGCTTGATGTTCTCTGGCAATTCAGCAGTTAGGAAAAGGGACAGATCCCAAGCACAAATAAACCACACTTAACTTTTACTCAGGGTTTCCCATACTGGACCAGTCTTTACAAGCAACTTTTTCTGATCTGATTCCCTCCAGATGTGCTGCAGCTACAACTCCAGAATTCCCAGCTACTGTGGCTGTTATTCACCCTGGCTGTGAATTCTGAGAGTTCATGGTCCCAAAGCCTTTAAAGGCTTCCAGTGTGGGAAGACTGGCTTACAATTAACCCAGCAGGCAAGTTTAGTCCCACTTTCCTCCCCTTGGAAGTGGGAGGGAGAAGCTGATGCTGAAAGCTCCTGCATGAGTTCACAACTGAGGTAATTTGTGTGCCAGCAAGGCAGGGGGTGTCAAACTTTCTCTGTGGCCATCTGGCTGTTGGCATCCTTCATTCCAGATTTATATTGGCTGCAACCGTCTCCTCACTCCAGCCTCTACTGGAGTCACTACTTGCTGG
The DNA here is from genome assembly GCF_059951505.1 of Python bivittatus. Classification (NCBI taxonomy): domain Eukaryota; kingdom Metazoa; phylum Chordata; class Lepidosauria; order Squamata; family Pythonidae; genus Python; species Python bivittatus. Next base: position 3,841,208 of record NW_028277042.1, on the reverse strand, counting down.
CAACCTGCTTATTAAGTCACAAACTCAGTAAAGAAAACTAGGGGACTCCAGTTCCCCTGACACTGTGTTAAGTGGATGCAAAGAGGAGGGGATCCTAAGCAGCTGCTTTTACCAGGTCAGACCATTTGGGCTATCTCAGTCAGTTGCCAGCTGTGTCCACACAACATACTCAGCCAGCCAATTAAAGACCTAATGGCTCAGAACATGCTATGCTTTCTTAGTTTTAAGCAGGGTTTAACTCTTCGAGGCTTGGCATATTGTGGCAGCCCAGCCTGATGAGTTAGTTTAAGGTTCAATGCTCAAGATATCAATGAATTTCAGCACATTGCACAAACCTAACCAGTGACTCTCCAGGGCAACCCTCCTCACTCGGGCATCCTCCCAAAAGCAGTCCATCCTTTCTAGCCTTCACGCATGCTGAAGGCTGGGAATTCCCAGTTTATCTGGAAAGCTGTTCTCCAGGATCTCTGGCCAAAAGAGGCCTTTCATGTTGACTAAAACTGTAACAGACCATGGGACTTTGAAGTGCAGATTTTGAGCACTGCATTTTAGAGGGCAGGATAAGACAGAATGCCCCCCACCCTGGCCTTTTTATGAATCTTCTAGAAATGTCTAGGTTGCCCTTCTAAAATCCGGCAGTAAGCCTTCAAATAATGGTTGTGCATTTTCTACTTTTGTTATGTTTCTTGCAAGGGAGAATTAAAACACAGCCTTGTATCTGCTCATGCCTTTTGCAGCCTTCAGAGGCTGATTAAAAAAACAAGAGTTTAGCCTTTGGCTGCTATAAGTTTGCTTCCTGTCCTTATTTCTTTTCTGAGCTGACAGCCAGACATTGGAATGCAAAACTGAGCAAGGAGGGCTGTTCCCACCAGAAGGCTCCTGTGTTCATTTTCTGCCTATGGAACAGAAAAGGCAACTCCAGCAAGCAACATGCAAATGAGAAGGTGGTTTTTATTTGGCTGTATGAGAGCAGCTTTCTCTTTCTGGATGGCTTCTTTGGGTTCATGGGAGCCTTTAATCAATTTCTTTCTCAGTGCAGGGTTGAGTGACTTAGTTACATGTAAACTATGCAGACTACATCTCTTCCCCATGTACCAATTATTTTTTGTTCTCCAGTTCTACCAATGGAAGGAGTGATATATCTGGGCTGCACAACCCAAATGACCACTTGATGGCAGCAAAGATAGGCAAAACTCATAATTTCTTGTTGCTTTCTAGTGGCTCTCTATAGGTCTCCAGGCCAGATATGGTAGCCCTATAAGATCCAACCCTGAAAAGTAGCATATATGCTATTCTAGTCCTGAGTATGTTCTTTGAACTAATAATTAAAGGCCTCTCCCAAACTTCAGTGGACAAGGTCAAAGAAACTTTGTTGATCTGGCATGGGCAGGAATTCTCAGGCCTTTGGCCCAGATGATTCTCTTACCTCTCAGCAATGGCATGTGCCATATTCTTCAGCCTTTCCTTGTTGGACTGGGGAGCACTGACTTGAGACACTACAGGGCTTAGCAACTTGTTCATCAGCTCAAGGACTTTGTCAGGATTCTGAGGAATGCACAAACAGGAAAAGGGGGCATTGCAGAACTTAGTTAGAAGGCCTTTTGAAAAGGAGAAGGTAAAGCAGCAATCATAGGGGAGGAAGGGGGAGAAGGAAGGGCTTACTGGTACACCCTAGGAACTTTCCTGATAAACTGAGATTGGTGGCAGTGAGCAAAGTCAGTGAAAAGGTAAGATAAGCCTTAAGAAAGATACATGATAGATTTCTCAGCCATGCTTCTTGTGAATTTAAGAGCTATACATAAATATACACGCGCGCACACCCACATCCCCCCAGCATATTTCTTTTGCTGACTATTCAGCCTTCATGAAATCTCTATTCTCAATGAATATATTACTCCTACTTAAGGAATCCTAAGGACTTAAGGAGCTGAAACCCTAAGCCTAACTTTACCTTAATGCCAATAGAAATACATATTTTTCCCCTATTGGCTATTTATGACTTTTGTGACCTGTGCTAAAATTAAGTACTACAAAACAAAAGAAAATAGCCACTGAGCAACACACAAATATGACACATAAATATTCATATTAATAAAACACTGAAATAGTCTGAGTAGCATTCCAAGATCATAAAGAACTAAATGAAATTGATAAAATTATTTTCAGCATTAAATATTTATTAAGGATGGGCAGTGCTTCAGATTTGATCCCCAAAAGGTGTTTTGGTGTGCAAACGTAACACCTCTTTGTAACTCTTTAAAGCAGCCATGTCTTTCTCAAGGTTGTGTGATGGTTCTTGGCAACAATGCAATCTTGGGAAAAGGTTTGTCTGGTTTAAGGAGCAGGAGATAGATCAAACAAACATTCATTTTATTTAAAATGCCCTCCCACCTCCCTGGGTACCATGCTATCTTTGTGCTCCAAAGTATCTTTCTGAGATCGTATCCAGGGTGCTTCATGGGCCTAATGTTTACTGTATGCTTCAAGGCTGTTTTCATAGCAAACATATATTATACTCTGGGTTAACAATGTCCCAGTAAGTTCATTCCAGTGCTACAAAACCTGATGAACAGCTCCATTGTTCCCCAGCTTGTCCTGATTCACAAATGACAATTTACAAATTAATATTATTAACCATAAATATCGCTATTTTATGGCTCAAATATGAATGCTCTTGAAGGAGGCCCTAAAATATCAGATACAGTGGTAATGTGTATATCATTGGAAGATCTGAAGGATTAGACTGGGGACAGAATGTCCTGGAGAAAATCTATCAGTGTGGTTGCTAAGAGTTGATAACAATGTGATATCAATCAGTGTAATATAATAATCATAATCGATCAATTTAAAAAGTAGCATGGCTAGATTAAAAGGATCAGGTTAGTCCTAGTGTTGTATAATTAACTTAATATTCTTAGAGATGAAATACCTGTAATTCTGACCAGTCTAAACATTAAATTGATTTCTTTGCCCAGGCTGAAAACCCGCTTACCTTGGCAAGGTCATAAAGCTTGGCAGCTTCTTCAAACAGACCTTTGCTTTCTGCCACTGAGGCCACTTTATTAATAATTGGTTTGGTGTCTCTAGTAAACTTGTCAATCACTCCAGGCTGATGAAAAATGACAAATAAAAAAAGGTGAGATGAAATATTTGGATAACTGAATAGAGAATAATTCCTGAACCAGTCTGCCAATTAGCAAATATTAGTGTAAAAACAAGAAAATTCTCTAGCATGATGGTGAGACAGGTATACCTAGTTTTTGTTGTTATTCTTTCATCTCTTATTTATAGGTTGTACACACATCTAGATATGACTGCAATTAAGATATACTGAGATGATAGGACAAAACAATTTATGACCTATCAAAGTAACACTACTGAGCAAGTACAAAAATGCAGTAAAGATATGAATCTCTGATTTATCGTCTCTAGGTCCTACAAATAGCAGATAATGCTGGAGTTACATAAAATGATTTCTGATTAAAGTTCTCATGTGGGAAGTCTAATTTCAGCTGATATTTGAACACATTTCCCATTATGAAATGTATAAAGAAGAATGATGCATCTGTCATGTTGCGAAAGAAACATTATATATCTTAAGATGTCTGCTCCTTCTTGCTGCTGCAGAGTTGATAAACTCTGAACTTTTCACTGATTCATTTGAATGCTGGCTTTGGTCAAATAGCTCTCCGAAAAAGTTGTTCCAAGCTACTAACATTTATGGTGAGCCAAAATGCACCTTGTAGTTTCTCAGGGTTTTTCTCTTACAAAAGAGGTTTCTGGTTTCCAACTTTATTCTCAGAGTATGTGAGAACTTCTTTTAAATTAGTCTTGGTGGAGGTGGCAGAGGGGCTTTTATTGACATTGCTCTCTCTTCCACATTTCTCCATCACTCTGAAGCTTCCCGAGCTGCCTTATGTGAGAAATCCCCAAGGGAAAATCCACCTGGATATTGTCTCTTGGGACGGAATGAAAATGTGGGCGAATAAGCTGTTGGAGATGATTACATAGTGAAGGACATTCACACATACACTTTGTCCTAAGATGTCTCAGAAATGCTCTTCATCAGAGATTCTAAAAATAATTATCAAAATTGACAGGAAGGAAAAAAAACAGCAGGATTTTTCTTCATGACATAAATGGCTACACTGCCACCAGCTGGATGTCTTGGTTGTCCACTTCCACCAAGTTCAGAAAAGAGGAGACTATCACTCCAGCAGTCTAGTGCTCCCCCATTACCTTCTCATTCCAACTCCTGACCTTTTCTTTTTGAACACACTGGCTTGGATTCAAAAGGTCCAACTCTGTTGTCTTGCCCCCCTCCCCCGGCCTCCTCATCTGCAGAATTGCATATAATGTCATATCCTATCCAAGTGAGTTCCACTGTAGGGAATACTAGCAGGACTCTACAACACCCATAACTTAAATAAGAGAGCAATTATGGGTTTCCCTTCAGATTTCTAATCATATGATTCAGCTGAAAGCCTACTGAATCCTAGCCTGAACCTCTGCCAAACACAAGAAAAACAGACAATTTCATCCCCCTGAAGATCTCTCTTCCCGATCTTCTCTTCCTGGCTTTCCCCAGATGACCTGCAACTGTTTCAGCAAGAATAGCATCCTCCTTAACTTAAAAGCATTTAATTTAAAATGCTTTTCAGAATGCAAAATGTAAAGCTGCGCAAGGCTTCATATCTGATTCAGAAAAACTACTCCAAAAGGCATGGGAACAGGATGGCAGGACTTATCTGCAACTGATTAAGCAGGGAACTGCAAAATGTGCTGTGCATGGTGCCAAAACTGAAACACGTGTTCATTTTGATTCATACATGGAATGAAATGGGACAGTTTTGTTTCAAGTACAGAACAAAGCATAATTGTTCCAAGCAAAGTGCAGTGGGGGTAGGGGGACACCACCAGCAGTGGGGGCTGGTGGGAGGGGGAGGGAAGGAGGGCAATGTGCTAGGAAGATTAGGGGGCAGGTGGATGGACGGGATGTGCTATGCTGGGAGCTGTTGAGGGAAGGAAGGATGATACACACCAGCATTGTCCTTCGCACCTGTAAACTCACTCCAGGGTCTCTCTACAATTACTTAAGGTTTTGTTTTGTTTGACACCCAAAACAACCAAAGTGTTCTAGGTTTTGCTTTTTCTGAATTATGATTGAGCTGAAACAATTTGGCAGAACTTCTGGAATGCAATGGCTTGTGCTGAGCTCAAAGCAAAACAGAATTTCCATTCTGTGCACATTAAAGCAGCTGCATCTATTTCCAAGACCACACCACTGCTGTGGGGAAGCTTCGGCTGTAGCCTCCCAACCCTAGAAACAGATGAATCTGTTTTAACAATTCACAAACAGGTACACTTGTGGTCCTGCATATTTCAAAGCATCTTTTCCAAACTGAATCTGAAGCACTCCAGAGCTCTGCAAGTCCATAAGAATCCTGATCAGCCTTAATCACAAAGTTTGAAATGTGAATTCATTCTCAAGAAGAAAACGACTGCCCATCTCAATCTTTCCATCTTTTGTAATTAAGAAATTCAGGGTATTATGCTCTACAGAGCTCAGGAATACAGGTGTTCACACGGGACACCAATGCAACCAACTTCAATTTTGCATTCAAATAATTTATAAAATTGAATTTTTTACTTTTTTCTTTGCAATCAAGTAGCACAGAATTAGGAACAGAGATAGTAGACAAACAGTATTTCCAATCTTAAATAGCTCAGTAGATTATGAGGACTAGCAGCTTTTTAAAAAAAAAATGCTTTTAAACCTACAGCAGAAAGCTCACTGTGTATTCTTTCATTTCTGACATACAATCCAATAATATTTTGGCCTTAAACTCAACATTGTCCATGGGGTTTTCTTGGCAAGGATACTGGAGTGGGTTGCCATTTCCTTCTCCAGATGGGAATACCAGACCACCTTACCTGTCTCCTGAGAAATCTGTATGCAGGCCAAGAAGCAACAGTTAGAACCGGTCATGGAACAACCGATTGGTTCAAAATAGGGAAAGGTGTACGACAAGGCTGTATACTGTCACCCTGCTTATTTAACCTATATGCAGAGTACATCATGAGAAATGCCAGGCTGGAAGAATCACAAGCCGGAATTAAGATTGCAGGGAGAATCATCAACAACCTCAGATATGCAGACGATACCACCCTAATGGCAGAAAGTGAAGAAGAACTAAAGAGCCTCTTGATGAGGGTGAAAGAGGAGAGTGGAAAAGCTGGCTTGAAACTCAACATTAAAAAAACTAAAATCATGGCATCTGGACCCATCAATTCCTGGCAAATAGAAGGGGTAGAAATGGAAGCAGTAACAGACTTCATTTATTTGGGCTCCAAGATCACCGCAGACGGAGACTGCAGCCATGAAATTAAAAGACGCTTGCTCCTTGGGAGGAAAGCTATGGCAAGCCTAGATAGCATATTAAAAAGCAGAGACGTCACTTTGCCGACAAAGATCCGCATAGTCAAAGCTATGGTTTTTCCAGTAGTAATGTATGGCTGTGAGAGCTGGACCATAAAGAAGGCTGAGCGCCGAAGAACTGATGCCTTTGAACTGCGGTGCTGGAGAAGACTCTTGAGAGTCCCCTGGACTGCAAGGAGGTCAAACCAGTCAATCTTAAAGGAAATCAACCCTGATTGCTCATTGGAAGGATCGATAATGAAGCTCAAGCTCAGATACTTTGGTCACCTAATGCGAAGAGAGATCTCTTTGGAGAAGACCCTGATGCTGGGAAAGATTGAAGGCAAAAGGAGAAGAGGACGGCAGAGGATGAGATGGTTAGATAGCATCACTGAAGCAATGAGCATGAAACTGAGCAAACTCAGGGAGGCAGTGAAGGACAGGAAGGCCTGGCGCAATATGGTTCATGGGGTCACAAAGAGTCGGACACGACTTTACGACTAAACAACAAAACTCAACATTCAATTTCATTTGGAGATCTGTAGATGAACTTACCTTTCTACTGCCATCATTCTCCAATTTTCCAAGAATCATGTCAAACTATCCACACAAGAGAAAACAAAAACAGAGTTAGGAAAGATATTGCGGTATTCCCAAGATTGTTATGAATGACCAAGATTTGAATGGCACCAGCTGCATACTAACGTTTCTTTAAAAGGGTCAGATTATAACACAGGAGTTAAGGAGACAACTTTAACAACTTTGAAACCCAGGGTTACTACTCACAGTTGCAACATTTAATCAAAAGGACTTACTTTGGGTTTATCACTCACTTTACCTACAATTTCTCTCACTAGGAATCACACACCCAGTACACCCACAAGAACATCCTCAATTCCAACTCAACCTCAGATGACTATATAGGGACAAACATAGTGCTGCTGTGGCTGTTTATTGGATCACATCTATGCAGGTGAGCATATGTTTACATATAATTATGTTTGCATATGTATTCATATTTACATGTATACATGTCTATGTGCACACACAGCAAGCAGGCATTTGTTTGAACTCCTAGATGGATCCTGTGAGTGGTTAAATGTCTGCGTCATTTGCAGAAAAATGGGAAGATTTTGCAAATAGCCATATTCAGAGTGCTTATACAGAGAATTTCTGTGGGGCAGACTTTCTGTCTAAAAAAGGTCTGAGGAGTGTCACTCCTTTCAGCTTTATACAATCTTCCCCTTGTTGGAAGACATGCTTTTAGGAAGGATGTTTAATGTGGAAAATGCTGGGCTTCACCAAGAAAGGTGTAGGAAGAGAGACATGATCTTCCTTGCCACTTCCCTTCTCTTGTTTCTGGCTGGAAAAGGGAAACATGTGGCACTTCTAAATGTTATGTACGTATGATGTATTAAATTCATATACTCCTGACTTTCCCAATGACTCTGGAGAGTTCAGAAGCAAAATGAAAAACAAGAGTAGACAAGAATAAAAGATGGCAAAAATTGGACGGGAATGAAAAAAAGAAATGGACCCCAAGGGGCCTTCAATCACCCTCGCTAAGGCCTGGGCAAGTGTGACCCATCTCTCAACATGCATTCTAGATAGGGAATGAAAAAACGTCACTACATGCAACTTTCAGGTGACAGCAAACAGGATGTTCAGATGTTGTATCTTCAGGGGACTTCCTGCATATTGATAGTTTTTTAAATTTTTACGTTTTATGTATTTATATGTATTTATGGTTTTAATGTTTTGTGTGAACCGCCCAGAGTCCCCCATTGGGGAGAGATGGGCAGGGAGAAATTTAATAAATAAATAAAAATAAATAAAAACATATGAGGCTCTGTTCCCACCCTCAAAGAAAATCCCCACACAGGAACGGATCCCCAGTGCCTTGCAGCATGGCTCTTAAGGCTAGAATTAGTAGCAGCAACAATGGGAAGCTGCCTTTCAGAGAAGATGATCTGCCAGTACTGATTTCCCTCAGAGGCCCCTCTAGTCAGGAGCATCAGGGTTCCCTAGGACACAGTGTGAGATTCTCAGCTGCAGACTAGGACTCTCTTTTGAAGAAGGAGGAATTCCAACCTATGGGAGGAAAGGAACCAGATTATCCCTGCGTACCTCTCGGCTTTCAATCACCAGCTCGCTCACACAGCGCAGGAACATGTTTTCACCTTGGCTGTCCTTCTCGTTCCTGAACCAAAGATCACAAAGCAGTCAGTACTGCAGATTCCATTTTGCCACTGCAGTCATTCAAATCATGAACAGCCTTTCACTTAAGAACTGCAGGAGCCAACCTGAGAAAATAGAAGTACTGCAAAGCTTCACGGGGGTCTGTAGACTCAAACTTGCGGGTGTACAGCATCAGGAGTCGAACAAAATTCAAGCGCCGGATGGCTGGAGGGTCACCAGCCTCATGGCTCACTGGAACGTGATGAGACAAAATATTATGCAACAGCATCATATTGCTCAAGAAAGAATGATGGGTGCCCAGAAGGGCAAAATCTACATTTAGAAGCAATCCGCTTCGAGTTCCCAGAGATTCAGAAGGCAAAGATGGATATCGCCATCATAAGCTACTTGAAAACCTCCCCAAGGGCCTTAATTTGACAACTTCCGATGAGAAAAGCTACTAGGAAGACAGTAAGACAGAGATTCTGATTTTGCTGTGCAGATTTCTACCATCAGGTTCTACAAAACCTAGATATCCCTCTCTGATGATTGGGTAGCTGAAGTGCCAATCAAAGCATGGCAACCTGAGGCACATCCTTCCAGTTTAAATTCCAGAAGGATGGAGGGAGAGAGATTTAGGAGGTGTAGCTGGAAGGATAGGTCTAAGACAGCCCAGAGTCCTAGTCTAGGAATATCTTTATCAGGGAGATAGGGCTAGGCAAGTACTGACTGACTGTAGAATCAAATGAACCTGTTTGGAAACCTTTTTAAGTTAACAAATAAATGTCAATTTGTTTGTCTAAATGTTAACCAAGTGGCTGTCCTGCATTTTCTCCATGTTCCACCTAAACATGGTACCCACAGAAAAGTAGAGGAGAGAAAAAAAATTCTAAATCAGAAAAGGATTTAGTAGTAGCAGCAAGACAGCTAGATCCTGTAGACATCTTCCAGAGTTTATGGAATTTCATCAATTTTAAATAACGAAATATAGTAAGAAAACAATACAACCAGGAAAGTAACAATAGCCTCTAATCACATTGGTTGTGACATGTCAATCTAACTTCCAGCTTCTGATAAAATGTTTACTGGGAAAGCAAGTGAGTTCTGTCACTTTCAACTTTTTAGACTTTTTGTTTTTAAGACTTCAAATACCAGACAGGGCTTAATTACTGGGAGGGAGGAAAAAAAGTGCTCTTAGATTTAGGGCTCACAAGATTTGAAGGTTCATATCTTCTCCCACACATGAAAGCAGGACAGTAAGCTCATTCTCCTGATGTTCATTTATTTTTTTCAACTGTGGATATGCTGCCTGCCACAATGTGGTGACAATCACCAGTACTGGTGACTTTTATAACTGCAACAGCTGTTAATGGGATTAGCCGAGAAAACCAAAAACAAAACTTTCATTGACAGGCAATATACTGTTGTTAGCAAGAGGCCACTGTATCATAATTCTTAGAGGTGCTTTCAGTAAGCCAAGAATAAGAACAAAATACTGGATTAGTCTGATCCATGAACTGCTCCCATAAGTCACTCTGTGGACAGCTATTTTTTAAACCCAGGAGTCATGCCTCTTAAGAAAAGAAATGCTGATGAAAGAGGGACGTCACTGGAAGGGACATATCCCCCGATTTTTCAGCCCTTATTTTATCTCACAAAAAAGTAGGGTAAGCCTAATCTTATTCATTTATCAGATTAGGTATATTGAGCTTCACTTCATTTAAAAAAATAAAAAATATATATTATTGAAAACTCAATATGCTGCCAAAAGTTGGCAGTGCAATGCTGCAGAATTCTGGCAGGTATATGTCACCTGTCCATTGCTCACTTCTGCCTTAGAAGATTATAAATTAGCCATCCTACACAATTCATGCATGGTTGTGAGGTCATAACATCTCCCTTTAGGTCACTGGAATGCCAGTGGTCTACTTACAAGAAAGTTATTCATCAGCCTAATTATTTAAAGCGTTGTGCTCTTCCTCAGGTCTATCATATGACAGTTCAGATGGTTTGCCATCTAATCCATGAAGGATTCGAAGGGTGCCATGACCGACAGCCCAACAAAACTTACACAGTTGTGCACTCTGCCCAGAAGATTTCAGCAGCAGTTTCAGTTCAAAAAGGACCAAGGCAACATGAACAGCATGGCAACGCAAGCGTTCTGTACGGAAAAGGAAAGCAATGGCGGCTTCAAACTGAGCGGTCAGGAACAAGACTTGGAAGTAGAGGAACGGCTGCTGGTTCACCACAAAATGTGATTCACCTGAAGAAAATCACAAGGAAAGGGAGAGAACATTTTACAGCTGATACTCAAGAATGCAGATTTCACTTGTCACAACATGTCAGGCAAGCAGAAATATTGCTAAATGTTTATTTTATTGGTATTCTGCTTTTCTACTCTGGAAAGCACTCTAGCCAACTAGCAGTATTTAAAAGAACAACTGCAGAATATAAGAACTTTACCACTCAGGTTAAAATTAACAGTGTCACAAGTATCAAACTCTTTCAACGATGTACATTTGGATGTAACAGAGGCACTTTGACTTCCCTACAGCATAATCTCAGAGCAATGCAGGAGGAGGCCCTCTCCTGAGTGCCAGGAATTTTTCTTTATTTGATTTATCTCTCTCCTCTCTTCTGGAAGCCCGAGAGAGCATCTTCATAGCCAGACAGATTTAACAGGAAAACTGCAGAACATTCGAAGGCAGATGGAATCATAAACATTTCTTAAATATTACTCCTAACATTAGATATTGGTATCAGTCTGGCTTTTGAAGAAAAAGTCATGAATTGCCAGTTTCTGATCTTCACTATCTACTGAAGCCAAGATGCCATTGTTGTACAAGAATGTTTCCTTTGTTATGACGTGTCAATTTATTTGACAAACTCATTTTAAGAAATCCCAGCATCAGATCTACTCAAGATCTGGGGTCACCTTTTTGCATAATTGAATTTTATTTTCAAAAACCTCCAGGTTCTGTCTTTAGATGAACTTACCATAATCTTCAAGCAGTTGCTTCTGGAACTGGGACAAAGTCAACCTGTCTTGTGGTGCACTGGAACTGTTATCATCAAAGCAAACCTGGTTCAGCTAGATAAAAGATGGAAAAAGTAACTTCTGCATCACTCTTCCTTTCCCAATGGATGCATGCAATACAGTCTTTCTCCAGAAGCCAAGGATGCATCGAAAAACCAAAGATGCAGTCCACAGCAATGATGGACCTAAGTATGAAGCTTTAAAGAGATGTTTTTTCACTAATACACAGGGGGGCTTGAATCTCACATTATGCCTCAGTCAAAAATGAATAGGCTGGGACAAAGCACACTTTTTCAGCCTCAATCTGTAATCTTTGAAATAGAAATAATAAGGTTCTACCTCACTGAGTTGCTGTAGTCTGCTGTAAAACAGAATTACCATTTTATAACCAGATACCCAAATAAAGAAAACAGGAGTAACTTCATTGCAATCAATAGAATAATTAAAACTTTGTTCACGAACATCAATTTTAAGTCAGTGGAAAATAATATATGTATCCACTTGACCATTTACCCTGGAGAAGAAGCCACTAGACAAAATCTCTTAATCTCTAAAAATCTATCCCGTATCATTGTCCTTGAGCTAATTAGATGAATCTAATCCTGAAAACGTAATGGCTGCATTAATATCAAGCAAGCTATATATACCCTTGACCGGTTGTATGGGGTACATCCAGCAATATTTTGGATGTCAGAACATCCCAACCCACACAGATCCAGGGAACAGATCAACTAAATGGACACTGTAGTTCCTGTATGATCCTAAACCATGGCTAGTTTAACCAGGTTTTTTCTGATTAATTCATAAATGGCAGGGGTTATGGAATATGCGAAACCATAAAAACGGTTTATAAACCACAAGGGAGCAAGGGGAAATCATGTAATATATTAAGCCAAAATCTAACCAATAGCCTCATGGCTTAGAATGATGGTTGAACCCTGATGATGTGCTGATAAAAGTAACTACAATGATTCAGCAGAACAGGAAAACATCCAGAAACAGATGACATACTTTCCAGAATTACAACAAACAGAAAGAGAAAAGAAAGTATTGGTCTTGATCCAATACCTAAATGCACAAGTATGAGATCTCCTGGAGCAGTGACGTCTACTGTACAGGTGCTGCATTGGAGCAGGTTCAGTCCAATGTCTTTTTTGTTTAAAACCCATCACCTTGTGAGATAGGGCCATCTTCAGTTAGTGCTTTAAGTTTATATGAGGAGGAAGAAAAATAAATACCAACAAACAATGGCAGCTCAAAAATTTTGAAGGAAAGCTGATTACCTTCAGCCAAAGATAATCTTCTGTTTTATCAGCAACTTCACTGTGGTTATCAGCAATATCACATCGGCCTATAATGCAGTAGACGGCTCTTTTGTAAGGGTCGGTGTTGTTTCTCAGAGCCCGTCTGTAATGAAGACGAACTTTGTTCTCGGTGACAGGAGAAAGCCTACAATTTAAAAAAGGGAAGCTGAAATTGAGCATCTTTAAACAGCCAGATTTGGAGCTTTCTTCTCCTCAAAGCAGCTGCTCACGCTGCAAATGTGGTCTCTCAAACCAAGCAGATTCCCTGCAACAGAGATACCTTTTCATGATGCCCGTGCTGACTGAACTCGACTGCTCATGTAGTTCACAGTACTTTATATTGCAAAAACAGAACCAATAATACAACTTCAGTAAACCAGCAGAGTTATCTCATGGATTTAAAGAACAGATCCAAAGTCTTTCCCACCAAAATAATGTAGCTTTACATTAAGAAAGAGTGATTAACTTTAAAAACAGATACATTCTATTTGAAGTAAAAATAAAGTGCATTTTCAAATGGATGTACCTTCTGAGAGCCTCAACTGCTTCAGAATCATTAATTTAAGCTATCAAACTTCTTGTGTGCAACTTGAAAACTTGAAGCTATCTTTTCTTCAAGTTGATGAAAGGATGAGCAGAAATCCCCAGGGTTTAAATTTCCAAGCAGAATCATGATATCCTGTGGAATTACTACTCCTGCCTACTGCCACCCACTGACACTCATAATTTTTCCTGGCCTCTTCGGGCATTACCCAAGTACCTTTTGTCTTTGCTGTGCATGTATTCCTGGAACCAAGTTTTAAAATCTCCCAGCTGGTGCTGAGCTAGATTGACGACTTGCATTGCTGCCATTAAGTCCCCACATCGCATGCAATAGTAAATGATCGCCCAAACAGGATGACCTTCCACTTCCCCATCCTAAAAAAACAGAAGCAGACAAATGTGCAGAGAAGATTTTACTTGTTACTGTAACTAAGACCTCAAATTTAGAGATGGGAAACATATGCCTAAACTGCAAGTGGCACATACAATTGACTGAATGTTCCTCTGTATAAACATATGCCTTGCAGACAAATTTAAAAAAAAAAACAGGCTTGGTGAAATTCAAATCCTGGCTGTCTCTTTGAAAAGGTGCTTTTCTATGTGCAAATATTTTTAGAAATTATTTTTGCATATTCATGAATGCAAATTTCATCTATCAGGCGCTTCCAAAGATGCGGGGAGCCATTTTAGCAAATTTCCATTTACACTGATGTCTTTGTGCTCCAGACAGATGGAGAATTCTTCAGAATGGTATGGAGGATGATACAGGTCAGAAGGGAATTGGTGAACGCTGGCTCTCCCTTCTTTTATTTGTGGAAGACTTAGCTACAGAAAATATCTTTATGTGAATGAAAAGATACCACCAGGGACCATCCATTATCTTTTCTTGATGCAGTTTTTCATCACCAAATCATCACACTGGGAAGAATCTTAGAGGTTATATAGCAGAAATCCCTGCTCAATACAGCATCTTCCCTGCATTTGCTTACATTCTGCCAATGAAGAAAAATTCACTACCTTGCCAAGCAATTTACAGAACCCCACCATCAAACCAATGTTATTCTTAGAAATGTTCTCCGAATGTTCAGTCAACATCTGGTTCTTTGCGGTTTCCACCCATTTAATTCTAGGATTTTCTCTGAAGATACCAAGGAAAAAAACTGATATCTTTTCAAGGTAACATTCTTTATGTATTGGGCCTATCAAATGTTTAGTTTCTCCCTTGTCAGCTTAAACATACCAGGCGGTTTCTCTTATATCTCATAGGTGTGCTGTTTAAAATGTGGCACCTAGACCCAGAAATGATCTTCCACAAGCAGCTTGATAAGTGGTGATCAAGATGTAACAGTTACTTACTTATTCATTCATTTAAACCATTTATATAGCTGCTTATCTCACAATACAGTGACTCTAAGCAGCGAACAAGGATTAAAACCAAAACCAAAGACAATATACATAACAACCAAAAACAACAAAATGATACATAAAAATATGTGCAAGGTCTAAAAACAATCCACTTCTAATGATCTTAGGCTGTGTAAGTGCATCTTCTGGGGAGAAAGCTTAAGACTGCAATTAATATTTTCAGCAACTTTTTAAAAGAACAGAGCACCCCTCGCAATGTCTGTAAAGCTAATACAAAGTGCACATTTGCAAACATTATAAACTCTCCACCTGACAACTGCATTTCTGCCCAGGTAAGTGAATAAGGAAGCACAGTAAAGCAAGGATGCCAGGACCATGGTGGCCTGGAGGCACCTACCTGGAGCCCTGGGACAGACACTGGGAGTTTGATGTTCAAGAAACTGCGGACTAACTGATAGGTTCCAGGTACTCCACCCAGCTGGGCTTGGTGCAAATTTCCAAAGACGGTCATCAAAGTGTAGTTCTTGTAGCTGCAAGGAATCAGCCATGGCTGATCAGTCAGGATAGCTGTATGCCCATTTACTGGTTTCACTCAAAATATGCTCAAAGAGAACTCAGAAATTCTTAAAATAATAATACTACAAGTGTTATTTCCATTCCTATCCTTTCCTTTCCCCAGTCTATCTGAGTCCTGCTCAGCCATGTGACACTTCTCAGCAGCCTTCAGCACTGCTTCTCCTAACCTCCAATCTGGCAGCTGAGCAACTGTGTTACTTCAGCACCTCTTCCTCCAAAGTGATTACAATTTGTGGGTACTCTGAAATGTGTAGTAAAAGGTAGCGTACCCCATATGTTGGCAAGGCATTTTGGAATTTGAAATACAGTGGTGTAATTTTGTACTGTTCCTGACTAGGTCATTTTCATCTTAAACGTCCAATTTTAGCTGTTTGATTTTTACTTCATTTGCACATTTGTATGCTACCTCAGAAAGAGGTGAATGAATGACGGCTGAAACTGGGTCCCTGGCAAAGAATTTCTAAAGTTTCCCTGAGCTTTTAATTTCTGAAAGCACCACTTGTGGAGGACAGATAGGAACAAAGGTATGCATCTTTCTGCACTGCCTTTTGAAATTCAGAAGGGATTTGGATGATTTTAATTATTCAGAGAGGTAATCAATCCTTCCAGGCCTCAGTCAGAGGAATAGTCAGAAAGGATGGCAGATCTTGAAGAAAGAATGGATATCATGTCATGGCAGACAAATGGCAGCTTCCTGGGTTTTTTCCCCCCCATTTAAGGACTCGTACCTTTGCTCAAGATATTGTAAGGCCTGCCTTACAAACTCCATCTGCACCTCCATGCTTGTCCGTATTTTCAGTGCATCACTTGCAGGAACCAGCAGAACATCAGTCATTTGTTTCACCATGGCCCACAAGTCAGCAATGTTCTGCAACAAGAGTGAGTCAAGATGAGAGAAGTAGCTACCTTGAGACACAGCTCTATACCAAATGGCATTTAAAAGATATGAGCTAGTGATGGCTAGGCTCCATTATATATACACACTGGCCAAAACCAGGGCTGTGCACATGGCTCCCTTGAATTGCAATAGCTTTAATGAGTTGAAGCCTTTTCAGGCTAACCTGGAAACCTGCAAAATAGCAGCTGCTTTAATGAGTAGCAGAAAGGCACAGAGCTTGTGAGAAATCCAAAACACCTTCTCCAAAGTATTTTCAGAGCAGGCACAGACGTAACTGAAAACCACAGTGCTAACCATCCTCATATTTGCAAGTCAGAGAGACACTATAAATTTGAACCATCAGCAAGTTAGCTTCATTCTTGTCCTTCAAGAATTTAGGTGGTGGGGGTGGAAATGGGGCACCCTATTAAGAAGTCCTATCACTGATCTGCAATTCTTGTAGCAAGGGGTATCCACAGGGCATGTTCAATAAGTCAACATGACAGCCACAATGGTGCAATTGGAATTCTATGCGTTTTTTATGTGCGCTGTGTGTGCGACATACGTATAGGACTGTGCCTGGAAAAATATTTGACAGGTTAATAGTTGAGAGAAAGCTTACCAATTCTTTTTAACGCCTCTCCCATTTATGGGGTTTCCCTAGTGCAGGAAATACTCAGAATAAGACACAAATATACGGTTTCCTGAAAGCAAGTTCACATTCAGAATTCATACCCATATGGGTGCGAATTGTCAGAAAAGGTAATAGAGAGCAGGAGATGAAAGGTTCAAATGGCTCCACATAATGACTGTGGTGTATTTTCACAGAACAGGGAACTTGTGGGAAGATGTGGACAAGAATGGTGGCTCACTAGATCCAGCAACAAAGACTTGTCATGAACTTTGATCTACTGAAGGGCTTAATAAATGGAATACATTTATCTTGGTCTAGGGTATGTGCTTTGCAGGTCTTTATTTATATTTAAAAACCAACCAGCTTTGCCCTTAGTGGTAGACTGCTAATCAAAACTAAATAAAGAATCAGAATAATTTCTTAGGCTAAATCATAAATAATACCTTATCATCCAATTCTGTCACAGCAGTACAAAGGTCTACCAAATTGGGCTGAAGATGTCCATTCACAATCTTCTCATTATACATATAAATCTAAAACAGAGCAACAGTGAGCAGATTTCCACCATACCATTAATGCAATTCAATTCCATCCTTCCCGTAATACCCCCACACACACTGCTTAAATGCAAGACAATCTAGATATCCACTGGACGATCTTGAGGGAGCTTTCCCATATTTCTTCACTTCCACTATTTTGGGAATTTTGTAGCTAAGATGGCTCAGGGGAATAGGAGGAGAAAGTATGCCCCTCCACATCCATTCCAAAGAGAATGCATTTCATGCTGCTTTGAATGGATGATCTAATGACAACAGAGAAGAAGTAGTTGTGGCTGACAGTGAACCCAGTCCAAAGTTTCAAGTGGTTGTCCAAAACTCTTGGATCTGTACATGTGTTTTAACTCTAGGGCCAGATAGAAAGTGGGATACAGTACAGTAAAATAAAGAGAATCCCCAATGTGTCATCAGTACACTTCTTGCTAGAAATAATACAGATGTATTGATGAAGAGTTCCTTAATTTCCCTGAGATCTGGAAATTTTGGAGAACCTGCTGCAGTTATCCCAACAAGGACTGTTACTCAAAATGCATTTTATTTTATTAAATCAGAAAAAAACCCACAGGTTTTATATCCTTAAGGTGACTGGAATTAAACTTCAGTGGGTGACTGTGGATCTGAGTCCAACATTCCAAATACTCTTAAGCACACAAGCATATTATTTTACAGTGGCTGTTCATAGCTGATGATGATCCACAATGAACATAGCCTCAAATAAAATGGGGCTTCTAGAATGCTATGTGTCATCTGCACAGCTTAGTCTGGCCAGCTGAAATTAGATCTTCAGACCAGTGTCTTAAGATCTTTAAAATGACTGGACATATGTATGATTTCATTTTGCAAAAGGTGCCACAAGTGTTTTTGTTATAGCAAGGCGTGGGATGACTGGAGGGAGAGGGCAAAAAAACAAAAAGTCAAGGCGGTGGCCCGAACCCTGCAGTCAAAGCCTTTTCCTTTCCTTACACATGCTACAATTGGCACAAATCTGAAATTGGCACAGATTTTAAAGATCTTTGTTGGAGGAAAAACCCCAGGGATTCCTAAAACCGCTCTTGGCTAAAGTGGGAGATTCAGGTAACAAAGATGGGGTACTCACTTGTCGGGCATATGCCATCTCTGTGTTATCTAATGAACTGCGACCTGGTGGTGGCAACTCACTGACGTAACTAGGCTGTTGAGAGAAGACAAAACAGGCTGGTCACCCATGGGTTTCTTGGTCAGGGAAGTAAGTAAGTGACATGCATGTCATGATGCCGTCATGCAAATGACACACATTATGTAATCTGCATCTTCAGCACAATGTCATGGTGCACGTGACTGTGACTTGATGCAAATTAATATGTACCACCTATGTGATGTCATGACACACATGGCATACTGTGGCTTGTATCAGACACTGCTGCATTACCACATTCTTGAATGCAGTCTTCCCCAGTACAGGTAGCCCTCATTTAACAACGCTAATTGGGGCTGGAAACTCCATAATTAAGCAACATTGTCATAAGTCAAAAAACCACATGACTGTGCCGCTTAATGACAGCATTCCAGCTGCCATTGTTAAATAAGGACCACGCAGGTTGTTAAACAAGGACCTCACATGACCGCAACTTCCAACTTCCTGCCAGCTTCCCCAGGGACTTTGCTTGTGGGAAGCCAGCATGGAAGATCACAAATCGCAATCACATGACCGCAGGGCACTGTGACGGCTGGAACTTCAAGGACCAGTCGTAGCTACCACTCGTTCAGCACTGTTATAAGTTTGAATGGTCGCTGAACAAGTGGTTGTTAAACAAGGATCACCTGTACACAATTTGGGGACCTACAAAATCCAACCCTTCCATTGGGCACAGTGATGGGCAAGGCTGAATTAATGCAACTCATTTCTCACCCATATAGCTATTGGCCTCTACTATGGGCTGCTGTAAAAACTGCTAAAGGAAGCTACAGACATAACCAGCTGTGGGCAGGAGGAAAGAAACACATTCCCCTAGGAATCCTGAGTCAGAACCATGGTGAAAAAAAATGCCCAAATTATCCCATATAGAATCCTGATGACAGCATAAGTAAATGCTGATTCTCCTTCTAGAAAAGCAGCAAAAATTGCACCCATTCACTCCCCAGCAGCAGGTGCATCTCTGAAAGGTATATGTGTTTGTATGTATGTGTGTATCCCCTGATTTATGTATGCTGTCCATACAGTATATCATTTACTTATTCTCTACGCATCTCCAAATTAAGAAAAGCGTTTTGCAATTGGTAAAATTATGCATACTTTTCTTACTTTACATGATTCAGTCTTCAGTTTTCAGTACTTATGAAGTGGCCAACCAGAAATCCTGCTTCCCTGCCTTCCGAATTTTTTATTCTTTATAACTTCTAAGATTTTACTTCTCTGCCCATACAAATCCAACATACTTTCATGTCATCACATCTAGAAATTTGTTCCTTAAAAAAAAAATCTATGTACACAGATCCAAAAAAAGTATGCAAATTTTAAAAAAAACTGTATTGAACGTTGCCTTTACTGAATATAGCTTCTGTTTTTGAGGATGAAAAAAAAATACAGGACACTAATTCATTAGAACGAAAAGCAGAAAATACTGGAGCAATGCACTGAGGCAAAATGGTGCTTTGGGGCACATAGGGGCGCTCACATAGCACCTGTTTGCGCATTCTTAAAGCATCTGTGTCTTTTCCCAGGATCACGTGTTTGCCCTCCACAGCTGCAGCACAATCCTGGCAAAATACATGTTTGGTTTCAGGAACTGCAGATTGACGCTCAGGGAAAACCAAATGAAAAGAAGCCAAATTGCAGAGGACTTTCAATTCTATTGAAAAAGCGCTGGGAAGCTGCTTCCACTAAGTCACACAGGTGCCCACCTCAGATGCTGTACTGTGCTTAAGCAATGCGCCATGACTGAGCACAAACCAGATGAAACACGGCACTAACACCTCAACGTGAAGAACAAAAGCACGCCCCAGCCTTGTATCGATCTGTTAGAGGCACAAACGGCAAACGATTGCAGCACAGCAAAAATATCCTTCCATTTGATTTTGCATGAGTAACAATTGTTGCAGCATTCAATAAATCTTTAGAGCCTGAAATATAGTCAAATTAGTTTAGAAACGAGAAATTTTTGTGACAAGCTATTTTGCCCTGATTGGCTTTTCCACTGCAAACTGAGGGACAATTCTGCAACAGAAAAAGTCACCAATCTGAATGCATCTCCCTCTCCTTTATTTAGCTTCACCTGCTGCAAACCGCAAGCACCAAAACATGCATTATTCACACAAGCTTTCCACAGCCAAAGCCTCGCCAAGTGGGCATGGCTATCCATCCACTGCAAGTTTTAGGAAATGAGTGGAAACCACACTGCCAAGCCCGCCCTTGCTGCTTTTGCCCAGCCTCTGTGCTGAACACACTCAAAAGGGGCAGGAAGATGGGAGACACCATCTTTTAGGGAGACCATAGTAGAACGATGTTGCTCCTCAGCTGCTGTTGAAACAGGATAGATCGTGGCTGTGCTTTATTACAAAAAAGATAGAAAAGGGAAAAGATGACTGGAGGAAGGTGAGACAAACAAGTGGATCCCAGAGGTAGATTCTTGATCTGTGTGTTCTTGGACTACACAATTAAGCTAAACTGAGTCTCTGATATTTTTCCTTTTATCCAGCTAGCACGCCCTTCAGTTTAGTGAGCTGTACAAACATCAAAGGAGACGGGATCTGTAGGCTGCCTTCTTTGAACTACAAAGATTGTCCTGGTAATTGATTTTATTTAAGTGTAACGTGTGGGTTGTTTTTTTTTTTTAACCAGTCCAAAACTTGTAAATTGGTTCTTTTGCTGACCTGCCTCCTGCTGCATTTGGATCTGTGCCTTTCATCTGATTCTCCAAATAAAGGTATCAATTAAAACCCTATTATATTTGAAGGATAAGCATCTGTCTCTCACACAGACATTTTTGCTCAAAAAGGGTATAAGTGCAATCTGCATTAAACAACTGGCTTTTAACACCGCAGATGCACTTCAAACCTCCCGGGCCTTTGACTCTGAAGCTGAGAACAGAACAGCCTATCAAGGGTTTCTGATGCTCTTATGGCAATACACTTAGATCATGCCAGGCATAACATGAGAGTAAAACAGAACAGAATGACAGATCGTGTTTCAATCTTAATCATTTGTGGAGTGTAACAGAGGCTTTCTCAATGGTATTTTCCCCCTTTCTCTGAGATTCTGCAACCCCTACAAATACAAACGGACCTTTTAATATTTGGCCATCAAGGACAAGTTACAAGTGACCAGTTCAGAACAAATCTCAGAACTGTATGGTTGAAAGGAAGGTTAAGTTCATATAACCCGCAGAAGTAACTGAAAGCTTTCCAAAATAGCTTGCCAAGTCCATTAAGCTCAGCCACTGCAGAGCAGCAAGTGATCATACCTACTTTCCAGCACCATTTCATCTACATTCCCATTACTGAAAAAACGTGGAAGATTGCTGAGGCTATACAGTGAGTTGTCAGCAGAACAACTTCCAAGAGCGAAGCACTTCCATAAAGAAAATGTTTCCATGATTAGAACAGACTTGAAGGAAGGGGACAAATCCCAGCATCTCCCTGAGATGTTCAATTATTTCCAATTTGCAGTATAAGACCCCTAGCCAATTCACACAAGCAAACAGAAAAGGAAATTCAGGGTTCTATAAACGTTTCTAATGAAGAGCATTTTAAAAAGAAAGTGGAGATAGGGGAATCAGTGCTTTAAAAAAAAACTATAACTAGGGATATGTATGCTGTGATTCTGTGCAAGCCAGAGGATAAGTACTTATTTTTTTAAAAGAATAAATTTGTAGGAGCAATGGATATAAAGATCTTTTAGAACTGTAGGGGCAGAGAAGTAATAGAGAATAAAAGATTCAGAAGCTGGGAAGTAGTTTTACTGGCTTCTCTCAGGCCAAACCCAGGCCACATAAAAATAAGAAAAAATGCAGAATAAATCAAGAAAAAGATGTTCAGTGTTAGCAGTGGCGGAATTCAGCTTTTCTTGATGAAGAATTCTGAGCTGCTTAGAGAATAAGTAATTTAATTATTTTATTACAGAGAGGATAACAAAGCTTGCAAATTACAAAATTGCTAAAAACAAACAAGCAAACAAAATCTTGAAGTCCAACAAATAGCTAGTTAATTCAAGCCAATAATTTTAAGAATGTGAACTGCTCCAGACTCCAAAAGATACCTCGTTTTCCTGCGTGAAATCCAGAGTGTCTTCTCCAGAAGCCAGCAGTGTATGAAGGATCCGTTGCTTCACCTGTTCCCACTCGACCAGCATTGATTCTCGATGATACTCTTCTGCCATAGCAAAGGTCTAGGAGAAATTGATAGAAAAAGGCCAAACCATCATCCTATTACAAAGAGGCTATAAAATATATCTGTTATCATCTGCTGAAGAATGAGAAGAATAATCTGCCCTGGCTAAAATGTCCCAATCCAGCTTCCCAAATGTGCTTATCTTCTCCTTAATTCCAAGAGTCACTGGCTGTCAGAACAGATGGAGCAATGTTCCAATGCAGCATAAAGAAAGTTCCTCTGCCCCCTGCATCTCCACTGCACCAACACAATTATCATCTTGGACTTCCATCTCATTTCTCTGTAAATTAGAACTGCAGGCATTGCAGCAGATTCTAAACAAATTTCCCCCAAACTTTCTAGGATTAAGATGATTCCCAGTAAGCAAGGCTCTTGGGCTCTAACACTATCAAACTTTAAAACCACTGAAAGTAAAATTACACTAAATATGGTTTTCACCCATAATTTATTCATTATCTTAAAAACCATATTTAATTGATTTAGGAAATCCAAAGTGGGGTACTATAAATACTTTTGGGAATTGATGGGCTGGAGAGACAAAGGGAAGATCAATAAGTTCTGTGGGGTGAAAAAATACACCATGAGCAAGTATGGAGCATCTAGCCCTGTTTTAAACTGCCAAATGCCTATGCTCATTTATTGCACTTCAGTTATCTCTCAGTTATCAGCTCCTCAGGGGCTCAGATGGTCTTTCCTATAATTGACTGCCTAATCCTTTACGCTGAAAAAGGTAGGTTGAACCCTTGCTCATTTCATGTAAAGCAAGTGAACTGAATGAAACCAATATTCTAATTTCCACAAAAACACTCATTCTTCTCTGATGTATAGAATCATCCATAACAGATCAGAAGTTCCATTCACTTGTTTTTAAACAAGGTGGTGTCCCAATTATTTTCCCTATAAACTTGGAAAGTTTTCAGTGATGATTAGATGTACCAACTGAAATAATCAGCCTTTCCAAAATAATACAGAAAGATGTTGATTAATATAAGGCAATTTTGAGAGGTACAGTATCTTTTATGAATTATGTTTATAGTTAATTCTTGATTACTTGCCTACAGTTTTAAAAAGTACGTTACACTATGCAGAGCTCCAAGTAGATTGAGCAAATCCTCTCCCTAAACTTCTTGAAGTACTTGGTATATGAGACTGAGTCCTCTGAATATATACATTTTTTCAAACACTTAATACTATTGATTGGGAAAATCCCATGAGTTTAAGAAACTATTTGTACTTGCCTCATTTGAAACCAACTTGGAATCTGTGGCCAATTTTCATGCAGATTTGATTATTTGGGGGTTTTTTGCTTTTGTTTTTGTTTTGGCAACAATACAGTAGTCATTTGACATTGTCTTCTAGATTTTTTTTTTTAATTTCTAATTTAGCCCATTCCCATGAATAATCAAGTCTATAATCCTAGAAAGTCTTCAAAGTGACCTGATTTCTCCCTATATTTAGAAGTTGGGTGATCAAGGAATGGGAAAAAGGAGGAAAGGCAGGACCAGGATGTATTTATATCTTTCTTCCAAACCTATTTTAAATGTAATTTCTTAATATCAAAGAAGAATCAGGTTGCCCTAACAAAGTGTCTTTTACTCAACTTACACCTATTGGATGTCTTTTGCATTCCAAATATTACGAATTAATTATTTTGAATGAAAAAGAATCAATATTACGTTTCAGATTTGATATATCTAAGCTGCCACTGTAATGTGACTTATATTGCATTCTTTATCTGATTTTAGGCATTTAATAATTATGTAAATAATGAAAGACCTCTATGCAGATACTATAAAAAATAAAGGAACAAAATATTGTCCAACATCATTTCTTCCAAACAACATTATCTCTTTTCTAAATGTTGCCTTTTACTATTGACTAAATACCATTCAATCCAACGTGTTCATTATGTTTTCAGTGAAGGGTGTACATTTTTTTTGTTGAAACCCAAATTTAGGATTGAAGTGAGGCTTAGGCACCTAGTATCTTTTTGAAAATTCATAGTAAATTGAAAAACAGTTTGCGATTGAATCCATTTTCCCTTTCTGTTCATCATAAAACCTTATATCCTTTGTAACTTTAGTCTTGGTCATAAATCACTTTGCCGGCATAATTTCACTCATATATAAGCATATGTATGTTGCCTAATATACACACATCAAGGTACATGAATTTGACTTCTATTTGAAAGAGCCACAAATCACTGACATTGAGATGCAACATGCAGAATAAGTCCTCAGAGCCCAAATTCATCACCACCGCCATGTTACTTTTTCAGTGGGGAAGGTGCAGACTTCCTGCTGCCGATAAGACTCCTGATGTTCTCAGCATGCATACCAGAGAACACATGTTCTCAGAGCCAGCTCCAGATGTGCTGAAGCTAAAACTCTGAGAATTTGAATTTTGAGAACTGTAGTCCTAACTGATCCTGGGGAACACCAGCTCGGGGAAAACTGTGCATAGAGATTGCCAGCTGCACTATAATACTAAATAGGAATTCAGAAAACATCCATGACAATTCAGAGAGATCATCCACAAGCATGTAATCCACTGAAATAGGTATTTAATATTCTTCCTCTCAATTTTATTACTACACTTTCACTGATGACTATATCTGTTTTTCCTCTTCAAGTGATTGTTCTTATAATTATAAATCAACAGTTTGAAGGGCCATTTGAATTCACTATGGGCTAAATGCCATTTCATTCTTGAAAAGCAGATTAATTTGCTAGATCCTGCTTTGATAACTTTAGATCTTGCCTTTTCTCCAATAGTTCAGGAAATCTTATCTCGGGATTTCTCCTCATCTTATCCCACAAACCTGTGGAGCCCAACCCTGTGGAGTAGGCTGGGCAGAGAGACAGTGATAAGCCCAAAGCATACAGGAAATTTCCATGACTGAGGAGGAACTTGAATCTGGGTCTCCCAAATCCTAACACCTTAACACCTATACCACCTTGATATACTCCATACTGACTGTAACTCTTTGCTTAAACCTGCTTTATCCATAAAGAGAGTGTTGGGAGGGTACATTTCTGATAATTATGACCCCAAAGATATGCTTGAAGCACGTGGGCAAATTTTGCAGAAACTGTGAGGTAAAATAGGACAGCAAATTAGATTTCTAGGGGCTGGAAGAAGGGTTCTAGGGAACAAAAATTAATTTAAAAGAAAGCTCAATTTCTTTCCCCTTCCCCCCCCCCCCCCCCCAGAAAGGAGGAAATGCTCCCTCTGCCTTAACTCCTTTCCAAAATTTTCATCCCCGCCTCTTCTGGTGATTTAACTTCACTGGAAGGCCTCTTACAGATCTCCAGCAAGCTGGGAGGCTCTGTTGTGTTCCAAACCCCCTTAGAGGGTGCTGTGGAGGAACAGCACAAAGACTTCAAGCTTGTGAGATCAAGGTTTATTAGAACCTGAAGATCTACCAAATAGAAGCAAAAGATTCTGAACTCTGAAATGTACTTTGAATAGCAGATTTAAGCAGCCCTCCTAATCATTCTGTACAAATTTCCATTCCCTGGGCAACCACAAGCTTTCTACATTTCAGCGTTACAATCTTACATTGAAAGGAAGTTCATTTTCTGCTGTGGTTTTTAAATCATTATCGATAATGAACTATCAAAATCCCTGCTGATTTACTTCAAATCATCCAAAGATTTACAAGACACCTAAATCAACATTCAACTCATCTCTGCTGTATAGGATGGCATAGCCAGAGTGCAGCCATTTTATAAAATTCTGTAATACGCTGTGAGAAAAATATATGAGATCCTGCGTGCCACCCCTCCAAAAAATATCTAATATAGGATTAGACAGAAGCCAACTGAAAAACACTGGAAAATATCTGGGTGATTTGCTGGAAATCAACAAGCACTTCTGACTCCCCTCTGCAAAAAATACACCTAATTCCCAAATAAGATCCGAAAAATGATGCTTGGGAGAAAGCCCCAAAGGGACCTTTTGTATGAAAGAACTTAGTTCCAGCAATGCTCAAAATACCTGGGATGCACATTCCTAGTTCTTAGCCCAAGTCAATTTGAGTCTGATTTCAACTGATTGGTCACTGGCTCCTCCAAAAAAAGAAAGTTATATTGCAAGCCTGATGTTTTCCCTTCTTTGTCCTAACAGACATCAATTTCAGTATTATTTTACATTACTTTCAATACTTACCCTTTTCCTGGACTCTTCAATGGCAGACAGCAAAGCATTATCCTTTTCATTTTTTAGGAATCCCTGCAGGGATAAGGACAATTTCCATTAAAAATCAGTCTAACATGGAAAGGACTCTCGGCACTTCCTAGAGAGTTGGTGTAAACTCTGCATTCAAGTCAGACAACTTTCTGCTTCAGTTTGCTTCAAAGAGAATATTACTTACTTGAGAAAAAGAGAAAGATGCCAATAAGATGTATGTGGGCATTAAAACGCATTACTGGTAGACCCCAGTTAAAGAGCAAGTTCCTTTCCCAAGGTCTGTCCTTAAGTCGAATTTGTATGTAAGTCAGAACAGTATTACTCTGTAATACTATATAAGTAGTATTGTGTAATGAACTCGAACCATTGTGTATTTAACTGAAATCACTGTGTATTTAACTCAAATTTTGCTACAATAGGCTCCGTTCTTAACTATGAGTTCTCTGTAGCCCGGACGTTCTTAACCTGGGGATTACCTGTAATTTCCTTTTAATAAAGTACAAAACAAAAGCACATGAACTCTTAGCAGTGTCCTGATTTCATTTTCTCTTACTTCTGGACTTGGATTCCACTTCCTCTCTCCATCAACTTATAAGAGCCATGATGAAAAACAGTAGGGCAGCTGATGAACAGATAATAAGCTTAACTAACCATGTTAAACTAATTAAAAATGGAAGAGAATGGTTCAACCAAGGAACGATCTGGGTCCTTAGACATACAAGATATCTGCAGAACGTACTGTATATCTAATTGCCAAACAGCAAGGGGATGGACTACACGGTTGAAGACAGAAACTATCATAACTAACATTTTATCTAGCTAAACTCCAAAGATTCCTTGTTCTGTATTATTAATCTATCACATTTTTGGAAGAATTTAATAAAGACTGAGACCCCAAGCCAATTCTACAGACAAGGCCAAATAGCTTGTCATTTATTTTATACACTTCCTCTTCCGCTTTACTTACAAGGGACAATACCAGGTAAGCATGCAGCCCTCCACCTTAGAGAATAACAAAATTGATTTTATTTCTTTATCTTGAATAAAAAGCCCCATTACCAGATTAGGGAACAAATACTTAAAATCAAAAGCCAGTATGACACAGCGACTGCTGTGCTGAATTCAGATGCAACAAACCAAGACTTAAACTCACTGAGTGTTAAGGCAAAGAACTATGAGGCTGCCAATCTCTTCTGAGCCCAGCCTTTTTCATTTGCAGCCTTTGTTACATCCCCCATGTGCTAGCCTGATTAAAGCAGACCAACAAAGATGCCAATACTCCTTTCAGAAGCAGATTTAGGAGAGACATTGACTGAAGGATTTTTAGATAAAACACAAATTCCAGGTAGGAAACATGGCCTTTTGTGGTCACTGACAAGTCATTAACTTTCTGTTCAGTCCCTGGGGCTCCAATATGGTGGCACAGATTTGTAATAATATGCCAACCAATATGTTCCTTGGCACACAGCAAGGTCCCTGCCATACCAAATTTCATTCTTAATTTTAAAAAAATGAATGGCAATCTTGCATGCTGCAAAATGAAGCACCTGCTTCAACATAACTTGCATTGCCAACAATGCCTCTGAGACCCATGTAGGTGCCAGAGGCATTTTTAGTAAATCAGAAGATGGATGGCTGCAGCCCATTCCTTTTGGTATATAGGTGGTTATAACTGGCCACATCTACTAAAATGGGAATTATGTGAGAGTGCCCATAATATGCTCTCAAATTCCCAGTGCGTTCTCTAGGCCCAAGTTGGGGATTGTGGTCTAGCCAAGGTAAAGGACTGTTGTAGAGATTGTTGACCTCCTTCCACTCCATATTGGAAAAAAAAAGGTAAATAAGCATATGAAGACTGTTAGATAAACTGTCTTCAGCTTCCTGGGGAAAAAAGGCAGGATTTATATGTAACAAAAGAAATTAATAATGCAACTAAGGAGGAAAACCAACTTTTAAAACCACAACAAAACAGCTCTGAACACTAAATATAATCAATCTATTAGAAGCCACTCATACCAAAACTTCAAAGTTATCTGGGGGAGGTACACCAATTCATCTCTAAAGTAGTCTTTCCCAGGTTGACAACTCCATATATTTTTTACTACTGTACGATCCAACAGGCACGCTCTAGGCACTAGCCCAACTGTTATTATATGGATTGCGGGTCTGGCCCCCAATGAAGTATGCTTTATTTTATTATGTTTTTTTTAATGTTCCTTTGTATATGTGCTTTTTAATCCTTGTTACCCACCAAAGTTACCTAGGGAGTGGGCAGTCATATAAACTGAATGAATGATTGAATGACTAAATGAATGAATGAAATGTTAACCAGCATGGCCAGGGATTATGGGGATACTGTAAAATTCAGAAGATACTGTAAATTCCCTAATTCTGTGTTTCTTTCCTTGTGTTTTTTTTTTTTTTTTTTGCTTGTTACCATCTCTCTCTTTTTTAAAGCAATAAAATAGACACAGAAGAAATTTAGAGGAAAGCTAAAGATAAGAGAAAAGCAGGAGCTTCAGAAATTGGGAAGCCATTAGGAGAAGAGCAAAAACAGTAAAAGAACCGAAAAGTAAATGGCATTCTTCACCTACAGTAAAACCAAAAGTAAGATGTGAATGGAACTGCAACATTAAGCTTTAAAAATATTTAAAGCTTGGAGCTTGATTGAATTTTTCAAAAATTAGGGACTTCCGGTGGGGACAATGGCAGCTTAGTCGTCTCCTTGAGAGGGGAGATGGCACTGCAGCTGGATTCATGGCTGGCAGCAAGCACTGGCCGTCCAACTTGCTCCGGATTAAGGAGGAAGCGAGAAATCAACTCAGTTCAATCTCCGGGACAGCCGTTCCTCATAAACTAATCCCAGAAACAGAAGCTTCTGCGAATGGCTTGTGAGCGAGCGGCTGGGAGTGGGGGATCCATCTTCATTCACAGCTGTGATGCAGCCTAAGTACGGACACGAGAGCGGTCCGAACCCTATTTCTAAACCACTTTGGAATATAACTATTTTTTCAGCATAAGAGATGCTGAAGAGATTTCTTTGCAACAGATCTCTTGGTGTTTTTTCATTCTTTCTGGGACTATAACTTTAAAAGAAGAATTAGTTTTATTGTAATTTGAACAATTCGCAAAAAGCTGGAAGGAGAATACAAAAAATATATTAAAATTACTTATGGTGAAAGGGGAAGATTTATTGTTAAAAGTTTAATTTTACAAAACTCCATCGGTATTAATTGGATTTGATTTTTCCATGGAAGGTTTTTTTTTCCCTGTGATATGCTGGTCAATTGGCTGGCTTCTCAAAACAGAAGAAGATAGTAATTTGAGCCCTCTGTGTATTTTTTCAGGTGTTTGCCTGCAATTACAGCATGAAAGGCACCAGAGAGCATGAACTATCTGCTTACTTTCATTTATACAATACCTACGGTTGCTTGCTTTGTGGGGCGGGGGGGAGAAATGGCTAGAAGAGGCCCTTTGGAGCAGCCATTAGAAGATAAAAACCTTGAAAAAAAGATAGAGGAAAGATTGGATAAGATGGTTAATTTTGAAATGAAAGTGGAGACTGATTTGAAAGTGGATTTGGAGTTTTAAAAAATGCTGGATTATGAAGGTGGTATGAACAAAGATGCTGTGGATTCAAAAATGGATTTAAAAATGCCAAAGGATAAGAGTGATATGGAAAAGGATGCCAGAATGGATTCACAAATGAAAGCAACTGATATCACAATGATCAACAGGGACAGAAGAATGGAAAAGGAGAGTTGCTTGGAAAGATTTTTATCTTGGATTTGCAAAAGGAATCTGTTGAACCGTTGAGGCTGTTCCTGGGAAGAGAAAGAGAAATTATTGGGCCTGTTTCTGGGAGAAGACAAGGAGAGAATGATGGGGAATCTACTTGTGGGACATTATTTGAAAGGCTTATAAAGATTAAGCTTTTTAAAAGTAAACAGGAGGTTTACAAAGTGAATTTATTTGATTATGGTTAATATATATGTTGAGGTTTTTGGTACTTACTAATGGGATTTTTTTGTGACCAGGATTGAATGATGAAGTTTTAAGGATCTGTGTATAAAGGGGGAGAGATTTCATTTGCCTTTTTTTTTTTAAGATAAAATGATATATTGGATTATAAAATGGATTTATTTTTTACTAAGGTTAAAATACATTTGTTAGTAAATTTATGCGATTTTGTTCTTAAATACGATAACAGCAGTAAAGTTTTTATACGTACAAAGGTGGAAGGATACGACATTACCTACAATAGAAGAATGGATAGTGAGGTTGATGGAGTTGGCTGAGATGGTGAAAGTGATGTTTGATTTGAGAAAAGACATTGTGTAATTTTAATGTTAATTGGAAACTTTTTTTGGACTTTCTGTGGGAAACAGGAAAAAAATGAAATTATGTTGTATGGATTTGATTATTAGAAATAATATAGGTTTATAGGAATAATGAAAGTTATATTGTAAACTTAGTGCAAGAAATCGATGTATACTTTTACTTTTATCTGTTGTGAGGAGGGTTGGAAGTCAATTCTTTTTCTTTCTTTTTCTTCGTTTTTTCACACTTTTGACCTTGGTCATTCTTTTTTTTTTTCCTAACTTTCCTTCCTTTTTCTTATTTTTAATATTAGTTTTTTGTTTGTTTTTACTGTTTCTATTTTAAAATTTAATAAAGTTATTTTAAAAAAAAAGATTTTTCAAAAATTTGCAGGGCTGCTTTCCATCTCTGTTCTGAGATACACTGGGGTTCCTCAACAGCTTTTCAGGGAATCTGCAACAATAAGGACAGGCTCCTTAGAAGGCAGTTTGCTCATCATAACTCAATCTCCTCTGCAATGTGCAGCCACAGACAGCTGCTGACTGGAGAGTCTGTCCATTCCTAGGAAGAAGCACACAATGGAATATTTGCTGAAAGGACAAAAATGGCCATCCAGTTCCAAACCTGGGCGGCCTGGCCTCAATAACCTGGATGTCATCCAGATGGCTGAATGCAAAGCATTCAAACATCCCCACACACACACACACACACCGCCCATCCTCAAGTCCTGGTAATTCACAAAGATACACTTCCCATTTACCAGCTTTAAGTAGCATGCTTGTATAATCCAGGAACAAGTTTCATACATTCCTCATGGCTTAAATTCTAATATTATTGCACTCTAATCTGATTTTTAGAATCCAGCAGCTCAGCATTTTACAAAGCAAGTGTCTAACCTGCACAATAGGTCACTAGTTTGCGAAACATGCAAGCAGCACCTACAAAGTTTCTATATTCAATGGCAAATATCCTTTTCCTTACAGTACTCAGATATCTCTCTTAACCACCTTTGATCACATTCTCCTTTTCATATAGCTTTTATGATTAATCTACAACCTCCTTTAAGTCTCCCTCTCTACCGCTGGTTTGGAGTGAAACTTACAACTTAAAAGATACTAATTTATTGCAGCAGAGCTAGGATTTTCTTGGCATTCCTATTCATACTCTTTAAAGTGTCAGAAGAGGGCCAATTAACACTCTACATGACAGGCACATTATCAGATACTCTGCAGTGAATATGCTAAAGCAAATAAGGAAATGCACATCTCCCAACACTCTGAGAAGCTAGGTTCTGCTTGTTGCATCCACAGTTAGAATGCTTTTTATCAGAAAAATTCAGAGCTGCATTAAAGCAGGTAATTCAGATGTGAATTGCTTTCCAACCTGCACTTTCACAAGTGCGAAACACAAACATTAGATATCGCACAAGAAGTATTGGCACTGTTTGCTGAAAGCTCATATATTCTAAAAGGCAGAATCAATAACAACAACAAAAATGAACTCATGAGCACTTCCCGCCCTTCTCATACATCTGATGGAAGAGGATGCGGTACTCTCCGGACTAAAACAATAATAGGAGGACTAAGGGGGAAAAAATTAACAGAAGCAGCAAAGAGAAAATGGGATTGGTCTCTGAATGGAGATAGATGAAAAATGAAGGGAAAAAAAGAATAGTTAAGAATGATAAAAGTATCACATTTTGAAGTATTTTATGCAAGGACAACCCAGAGCAAATGAACAGGACCTTCCTGCAGTGAAGAAGGTTCATGTATCTGTCTTCACAAAAGACAGGTGTCTATCTGAAGAGCAAAGCCTTTAAAATCACCCATCAACAATACTCAGGCACACTTGGTCACCACACTACAGTTCTCCCATTATAGTAAGATTTATCGCCTTTTTACAGTAATTGCTGCAATTATCTTTAAATCTGCATTTATACATGATTTCTTCAAACAAAACACTTCCTTTTGTTTTCTTTGCTGTTGATGTATTCCCTCTTTAGCTATACATAACAAGCTACTCTACAGTATTTAGAAAAGGCAAAGCCACCCAAAAGAGCTGTACTTAAAATTTAGATCACAGGGTCAGAATTCCCACCTTTCCATTCTTTCCAAGGGGCTTTAAGTCTTGAGTACAACCCACCTCCCTTAACATTAGCACCATTCTTCTTCATATGCATATCTGAATGCTAATTCAAGCATATGTAGCCAGCTAATGTAGTAAGAGCTGTTTCCATTGATTACATATTTCATCTAATTATATTTGTACTCGGTAAGATGCATGCAAATAAAATGAGAGCAAGACAAGATATTCATTACCTATATTATTGGTCTGCTTTGCTCCCAAATCTTTAGAAAATCAAACAAAATAAAAACAAAATCCAGGACTGCCAACAGATTAAAATGCTTTGTTGATCAAGCATCCTGAAAAGGTCATTCTCAAAAGGTCAGCAAGATCTGATGTTAGGATAAGAATCTGAAACATCCTTGGAAAACAGATACCTGATTTTAACTTGACAATATTTCTTTTTCAGGTTTATTAAAATGTAGATGAGTCGCTTGCTTTTTTAATAACATCTGAAAATGGTCTGAAGAGGCCACGGACAATCACCCCAGAAACATAAAGGTACCCACAATTAAAATTAGACAGTAAATATGTTTTTCTTTCATGTTCGTTTTTTTTTTTTTAAATTGTGTCAGATACTAATTATCTGCTGATATGCGTTGTCAGGTCACATCTGCAAAAATAAGTGACATAATTCCCACAAGAAGCTTTTAAACCAAGATTCTACTACTACAAAGAGAAATCTGAGGTCGGAGTGGGCTCCACTTTGATTAGAATCCTTTTTTCTTTAGCACCAGTGGATTTTCAGGTTCTTCGCTTAAAACACTGACAAATTGCTTCAGCCAGTTACGGTGCACAGAAACAGGCTAAGCAAGCTCTATCCATGGAGTTTTTAGAATGTCAGCTGCAGCACTAAAATGCAAACAATGCATGCGAGATACAGTTCTATGCTAATCCAAATAAGAGGACTGTTTGCCACCTCATGGGCATTCAGAAGCAAGTGACAACTGAGTTTGGAGCCATCTATTTGTTACACTTGCAAGATAATAACTGGATTACAGACTTTGCCTACAACCTCCTGATTCTTTTAGCATTTGGACTCTCTGCCATGCGAGGGGCAGTAGCTGTGCAGGAGATTGTGCTAAATGGAAGGAAGAACATGGCTGTGCTGGAGCAACAGCGGCCAGGTCCTCAAAGTGCAGAGCCAGCCCACAAACTGTTGTTTGACATGGCAGCATTTTCTAAAGCATACCAGTGTAGCAGTGAGCAAAACAAGAAGCATGCTTGCCAATTCTTGCAAGGGATCCTGGTGTGCACTTTGTACAAGCGCAATACAAGGAAAGTATCAAAAAGCATATCACTGATATGCTCATGGCATGAAGCTACAACTAAACTGCCGAGGGTGAGCCATTGGGTTGGTATAATTGTGGTTTGTCATTACTCCAAAGGGCCTTGGGCATGTACCACCCCAACAGTTTGAGACAAGCTATAGTTTTATTTAAATCCACTGACTCTGGTTTGTTTCTAATTTATGGGACAAAAGAAAGCCACCGCTGGCTTAGTTGGTCAAAATAGGGAAATATGGCTTGCCTTGAATCAGGAAAGGAGAAAAGGAATGGCATGAGGGTGGAAGAGAAGGAAAAAAAGAAAAAAAAATGATCCCAAGGCTCCTCAAAGGCTGGAACACATCACACCAAGCCATAATTTGGTGTTATCCCTTTACCAGCTCACAGCGATTCCATATGCTGTACTGCACGGTTGCAAGCTCGCAAAGGAAGTAATATATGCATAAAGCAGCACTCCAAGGCTTGATTTCTCTGGTAAGTCATGTGCTTCACCAATTATATGGCTTCCTCTGTTTGAAGCTAAGTGATGAGGAAGAACAAGGTAGATTTAAATGTAAAAGTTTCAAACAAGCCTGGAGGGGAAGAACATATTGGGGCTTAGCTTAACAGAAGGAGAAAAGTGTATGAGAATGGGGAGAAAGTTACTCTTTGCGTAAGTACTCTGAAAAGCTGCTCGACTACAGAAAAGAGGCAGAAGCCATCAGGAACAAATGCAGCGCACTACACATGCCTTTTAGCAGAGCTTTAGCTGAGGTGCTTCCAGGTGAATCTCTTTGCTGTGCAATTATTTTGCCTTGCAGGATTTACAAAGGACCCAACAATTTCTATGCCCCTGATAAACAGTTCGTGCCTTCCTACTGCTGCATCAGGCTCTCGCCCTAACCATGAAAACATCCATGAAGGAAGAAAAAGGCAGAACAGTTCAATTTTTCAGAAGGCATGAACAAGAAACCCTGCAACTAAGGCACCACACATACCTCTGTTGGGTGGATGATACATAGGGGATCTCCCACTTTCTCCCCACCTCATTTCCAGATGCTGAGCCACTCCATACCCTGCAATGTACAGACCACAGGGGCTGGCCCTGTGCGAACCCCATTCAAAGGCAGGTGTAGGTATAGATGAAAAATTCAACCCCAACCTAATAAGACCCCTCAGCTTAATCCTGGTACTGTATAAGCTCAAACTTCAACCAGTCTGTCAGCCAAGAAGGGCTTGAATTGTCCAAAGCCATGGAACTGACCATTCCAGATTGGTTGGGCATGCAAGATAAATCATTTCAAAGGGCGCCCGCTGCGGGAAAAGTATAGCAAAAAGAAGAGGAAGGTAGGAGTAATCCAAATTGACACTGGCACTGTTTTTAGGTGGTGCAGTGAAACCAATGGCACAAAGCCATTTTAAACTTTATTTCTTTTACTTTATTCACTGATTTTATCTAAGCTGCTCTAGGGGCCTTTTGGGGTAAAAGTAAGATCAGAATGCTTTAAATAAAATAGAGTTATTTTATTGGCTAATTAAAATCTCTAATTTCGCTCAAGCAAAATTGATGAAATTGTTCAGCCTCTGATCTTATCATCCTCCGTTTGTAATCTTGTTCAATCAGAATTTGTACAGAGTTTGATAAATAAATAAATAAATAAATACATGTGCACAGGGCATGAATGGGGCATACAAATACCTGTTAAGGATTTGTTTAGAAACATTTATGGAAACTTACTTCACTCCATTCAATCTGCTTAGTTTTGCATTAATACTCTGCTAATGAGAATAGTAATTTTAATTATCTGTTAGATTTATATCCTATTTTTGTTTGTGAACTTAGGTGGCAGACATTAGCACTCCCTCATCATTCTTCTCCCACAATAATACCCCTATGAGGAAGCTTCGGCTGAGAAACATTGTAATTATAAATCAAAGGAATCCTATTTCAAGGCTGAGGTACAAGTTTTAAAAGACTAAACATAAATACATTTAACCAAAGTTCCCAATTTCTACTTTTCCCAGCCCTTAAGGACTATGGTATTGCTTTAAAATATCATTTATGTTTGCTGCTTGGAATTCAGAAAAAGGAAAGGTAAGATTTTATCTGCTACAATTAGGCTGGAAAGCTATAGATTTGAAGTCCATACTTGAACCTTAATTCGTGGTCCAGACCTAAATTTGGAATGATATAAAGGTAAATTTGGGGTAAATCCATATAATGTAATATTACCAGCAACAAAGTAAGTTATTTACCAAATGCTATTCCATTTCAACTGCTGCTTTCAAGCTGGCTCAGACATTTTTGGACAGAAATACAGTAAACTGCTATGAGGTGAGCTATTAAATGTTTCTACCACTTAGAATTAGTTTTGCCCAATGGGGATAAATGTAGAAATCTGAGATCTAAACGGGTTGTAAAAGGTCTCATACAGAGTCTACACTCTGTATACAGAAAGTGCAAAGCAATACTGGGACCAATGCTTCATATCTTATGGACTAGCTATCTTGACATTAATATTATACTTTCAACCAGACACGTTTTATGAAAGGCCACAAAATATAATCCTTGGACAAAATCACAGGCATAATTACCACTTCGTCAGATTTCCCCACCCAAACAATAATATTGATAGAAATAATAACAATTTGATTTATCGGGCTGCTATCAAAATTAACTCAAGGAAATCTGACCAATAGGATAATTTTAATGAACACACCTTCTTAGAACTGGGAAATGCCAGAACTAGACTAATAATTCCAAGATGTTCCCAGAATCATCCTTCCTGAACAAGATTCAAAAGGGTTTTTTTTTTTTAAGAAATTCTTTCTGAATCTAGAGTGAACATGGTCCAAGCTAGTAAGAGCATCTTTTTCCAAATGAGGAGGGGAACGCCCTAAATCAGCTTAAGTCACTGTGATGCCATTTTATGGCTTTGTGCTGCCATTTTAGAATTACAGTTACCCGGGTGCCTTTAAAGAAAAAGAAAAAGAACTGAAACAAATCATCTCCTTTTCAAGCTTCTCCAGTGTATTTAGTTCCTGCTGGTTTGTTTAGTTCTGCGGTTAAGTTTGTAGGGCAGAAAGTCATGACTGTGTACTACAAGGACCCCGCCTTAATTCTCTGCAGTTAAGTATAGTTTAGAAATGAGAAATCAGTGGAAAATATCCTTTATGCAGAAATACAGAAAGTGGAAGAACCTCTCCCCCCGCCCACCGACCCCTGCCCTGTATACCACCATAAAAGCAGATAATATTTCTTTAAACAGAAGAAAATGAAAACATTTTACTTGATTTCTCATTTCTTGCTTTTCCCAGAAGAGACTGGTACCAAATTTTACTACTGCCATTTGTTTCTTTGTTTCTTTGTTCATAGCATAGATACCAACAAGTTAGCTGTTAAGGAAATCTTAGCATTTGATGCTATTCAATGGAAGCCAATGGATCTAAGAATGACTTTGCCATTACACTGTTGTAGATTAGTCCTGGAACATATAATATCCTACTGTTTAATTTTATTAGGAAACCCACCCAGCAATTAACACTGCAGCAGAACCTCTACCTCCTACTCAGTTTCTGAGATTGAAAAGGCAATCCCTCTTCATTCTCTGCCATGTCACTCCCACTTTTTAAGATCCAGCTCCTCGGGTTCTGGGTGAAGAACACTTTGCACCTTTTAAAAATCACTTCCACGGGCTGATTTTTATCACATGCATATTCTTGCACGTATGCAGGGTTAAGAACTTCACATAATCCACATCCTCTTAAAAATGTCATGCATATATGCTCAAAGCCCATTATGTTTTTCTTGTCCACACTACACACCCTTTTGCCCAGAGAGGCTCTGTTCCTTTAAGCTTAAAGGCTTATGAATGTTTTAAAGATGGGCTTCTTTTTCCCTCAGAATCCAGTGTACCTGCTTGCAGTTCTCTTCTTGGAAGCACTTAAGATTTTGGTGAAAAAGGAGACTTGCACGCTCCCCCCATCACCACCACCACCTTGCACATCTCAAGCGCTCAGCATCTGCACACATCAACGCCCACTGACTGGGCAACGCCTGGTTCCATGAAGCCTCCTTCGTCGACTGCTAGCATTGAAATAGGATAACTAAGTTAAATGAAGATGGCAAAATGCAGGACCCAGATATACTCACTGCAGCACTTTTGACAATGTCATTTGTGGAGCATTCGTTCAGGAAATTCAAAGGACTGGAGGGATTCTGGCATAACTTTTGAAGCTAAAGATTTATTTTATTAGGCTGCTATGATCAGTGCAAATAAAGGCACAACAAAGAGCGAGCCAGAACAAAAGCACTACACTAGTTAAGATTTTAGAAAAATAAGGTATTTACTCTAGAGTCTTTTAAGCTATTTGATGCTTTGCAGTGAATCCATCTATGAAAAATTTAAATTCAGATGATTATAGATTATTGCAACAGTATTGTTGAAAATTAATAGTTAGCCTGTTAGACTGACTTGAATAGCTTGTAAAATAAATACAGCTTCCAATCAAGTGGGAAAATCACTCTTGTCTAAAAAAAAGTTTTTAAAAGATGGTGGTCAGCTTAGAATTAAAAAAAACACACAAACCAATAGTACTAGTTCTAAAACAAGTACATATACTTTCACTGATGCTTCCTAAAATGCATTCTTTTTTTTTCAAATAGAATAAATTATTACATGTACAGAGAAATTTAATATACTGTACCATTGTTTAAAATAGTCTATAATATTAATAAGTAATACCACATTTTATCAATTCCTATTTTAAAAAGATTTATACAAGCAAACCACGATACAGAAGATGACACACATCTATTACATACTAAAAGCTTTATGGAAAGAAATTCAAATTCTATAATGAAATAGCAGATTTAAACTTTTTCCACTTAAGATCAATATGGAAAAAGATTACCAAAGACAAAAGGTTTCCATTTTCTCCCTTAAGAGTATGCATCTCCACACCCCTCTGTGTATATGCTTCTTAAACAAAACTAAAAAAATACTTCCTCCATAATGTGCATATTATACATTACAAAGAAATATGAACGGCAATAGGTGAAATACACACAAAATGACACTTGTGACCTTCAGTTAAGATTTTATAATAAGAAAGCTACTAGCAATGATTCTAAAAGAGAATACATGATTTCCCTGTCATATATTTGTTTCCAAAGCTCATTCGGTTTCCCACCCACTTCAAACAAAGGAAAATAATATGGAAAAACACAGCATAAAAACTGCAGGAATAATTGAGACATCTTCCATGTCAGGGACAGTGGCAATGAGTTCCTCCATCTTTGCATGTGCATTTCATTGTCTTTTCTCTCTGGTGTAACTGAGCGGCTCCTCTTTGAAAATGCCCTTTTCAACCAGGCTAAACACACCTACACAACTGTTTGGTCACACAGCACCTGTTTGTCAAACCAGCTGTCACGTTTTTTTTTTCCAGAACAAGGAAAGGTGCTCTGAAAGGTGATTTAAAGCAAACATTCAAGTCTGTAGCTTCCATGTCTCTGGAGCAGAATCTCCAAAGTGAAGTGATAGTTCTAATCTGTGTTTTATCTTACCCGAAGAGATCTAAAATAGAAACACTTCCTTCAGTAGTCCAGTTTATTCATTAGGATGGAATACGTTAAGGAGGAAACAAAATTACACATGTTCACTTGATCCAACACCAGTCATAAACGGGTGTCTATATACACATCAGCTGGTCACAGCACTTATAATATATTCCTTTGGTCATTTTACATAGCTCAGAAATTTACAGTTCAAAGTACTGATTTGTGCCCTACATCCAATACTATTAAGGATCATTAAGCATCACATCCATTTATTTCAATAGTTTTCACTTAGAAAAAGGTAAGAAAAAGAGAATTTACTTTTCTTGGAAACCAAGAAACAATTCAAGAAGATCAGGTATGAACTGCACATTTTAAAATTAAAGACCTCTATCACATTTCCAGGTAAATCTTTGAAAATATAAAGCAATATTATCTAAAATAAGACATGTACATATTTTACCACAACTCATGTTGTAAACCCATTTTGCAAAAATGTCTCTTTCCTACACCCTTTAGCCAATGATAGGAGTATCTTTAATAAAGCCAGCAAGTTATCACCTAGAAACTTGATACTTCTGACTTCTTCTAGATTTTTAAGAACATTAGTAGCAGATATTTAAGAAACCAAGTCCAGTGGAGGTTTTTTCAAAAGCAGACAACAGATGCCCCACCCTGCAGCTATTAAAAAGAAAAAAATAACAAAAGCAAAAAATCATGATTGTTTAAATACATCATTAGCTGTTCTTCTATATTAATTTCCAATTTCTGTCTAAATGTTCTAAACTGGTTTCTTTGTAACTATAATAAGAAAGATGCTGAACTGTTAAGACTGAGTCTTTCTTTTAAATATATATACATTAAAAAAAATAAATTCCTAACCTGAGGATTACAGAATTGAAAAATAACAAACCTTTTAAGGGTCAGCTGCAGCTGCAATATTTTAAATGCTTGATATTTGGTCTTAGGCAGCTCGACTCTTCTGGTACGAATGCTCAGTTTTTCTTCTCAAGGGGGAAAAAAAAAACCCTTCGAGCTCTGATAGCTGAAACAGCAAAGAGGGCAGCAAAACAATAAGAAGGCAGCTGTTCTCACAGATGAACACCACTGGCAGCCAAGCATCTATGGCATTTGCTCGGGGGCGTTCTAGACCAAGGACAGGACTGGTGTGAAACCAGTTACGGAATAGAGTGTCTATAGGTTACAGAAGGATATTTTATTGTCAGCGGAATGTACCATGTAAGATTTAAGAGTGGGGAGGGGGAAGAAGGAAAGGAGATGAGATGCAAGCAAAGAGAAAGATTTGACTTACATTCCTCCCAACTACCCCCCAGCCACTGCAATTACTCTGATGTGAATTTTTGATGACTTCCGACATCTTGCATGCTTAATAACCATTTCAGCTGTCATGTTTGGTTAATGTGGAAAATGCGTCTGCTGCACTGGAGGTGCAGGGCTGTGGCCACAGATTGTAACACCAGTTTGTGAAGCTATTCTCTTAACAGGGCGCCATGAATTTGCACAGCGCAAGAAGCTTGAATAAGAGGTAGCTCGATATTACATAGCAAAGCACTTCTGCCATCTTAAGAGTCGCAGAAGTCTCTGAAACAATGTGTACATTCACCCAGTGATGGCTGGTGTACAGATTGGCACCTTTGTTCATTAAAATAAGATGCCTGTATTCTCTGTTGCATAGATGCAATGTTGGTCAATTCATGATCAAATTTAGGAGCTGTCTAACGACACCGAATAATAAATATTGTACTGTGTGTGCCTGCCTTTTATAATTTACAGACACACACATGCATTTCAGGCGTACATAAAGGAATAAAGTATGACACAACAATAGTTACAAAGCATGGAGTTAAAACTGCTGCATGAAATGAATACATGTTTAACATACAACAGGCACAGAATGTATGGACAGGAGGAGAATATTGCCTGTAAGAACAACAACAACAACAAAAAGGAAGTTATACAGATAGTTAACAATTGGAAAAAAAGAAAAAAGAAAAACCTCTAAGTTTATCATTGTTATTAGTAGGAAATTCTATTCAGGAGAAACGACATAATTACAAGGATGCGTAAGGGAAGGGGGATGGAACAGAACCAAGGAAGAAACTGAAATGGCCAGTCACCCCATGATTCAAGTCAGGCCAGCCTGTTCCGAGAGTCAGGTGATGGCACCATCATGACAATGCAGAAATCCAGAGAACAATCGAGAAGTGGGTGTTCCCCCTCTTTTCCATCCTGCCTCACCCCAGCTCCAAGGAGCACCAAAATGTTAACAGATGCAACTGCAAATATGCCGGATACAGGGCCACGGGGAAGCGTTTTACAAAG
This sequence comes from Python bivittatus, assembly GCF_059951505.1. Classification (NCBI taxonomy): domain Eukaryota; kingdom Metazoa; phylum Chordata; class Lepidosauria; order Squamata; family Pythonidae; genus Python; species Python bivittatus. The sequence continues at coordinate 3,798,552 of NW_028277042.1, read as the reverse complement.
CATGGCTAATGGCTCCCTACCCTCCATTAATGCATTAGACTCATAATTGATGCAGCTCTTTTCACCTACCCTGAAGATCAGCTTGTATTGTCTTTCATTTGTTTCATACAGACAGGCAAGAGCTGTGCAACAAAACTGTATTGCAGGGAACAAGTTGGCTGATCCATTGCAAAGAGGCCATTTCCAATAAAACCATTCAGATTTTGGTGTGCTGGATTTATGCTAAAAGATGCACACACACACCTGTATGTACATTCTACCATCAAAATACCTCTATGAAACTTTGTTTTTGAATGTGTCTAAAAAAGCTGAGGGATTTATTACATTAAAATTATTACTTAAGCAGGTACAGTATATAAGGATCAAGACCAGTTCAGGATTAGTGGGTCAAAATTAGCATTTTAAATGGTTTCCAAAGAATTAAATAAAGCTAGTAATGACATGGAAAAAAGAGTCCTAATATGCTTACCTTTAAGCAATCGCTATTGGAAGCATGTGGAGATGTATCTGCTGAACTAAATATTCCCATAGTCATAAGAGCAATCTCCTGGAGGATTTGTGCTATAGTAATATATAATTACTTCAATTTACTAAAGCAAAAATGGGAGGTAAAATATTTGGTGGAACATCATGTCCTTCCATAAACTTATGATTTTGACAATATCCTAAAATATAGCTTGCACATAGTCCAGAACCTCTCAGGCTTAACTAAACACACGGCTGCTTCTATATGGCAGTTAAGGCTGTGCACCTTTTGGAAATATTTTGAAAAAGCTGATCTGGAGCCTGCAGGAGTATAAATGCAGCCCTTATCTGCAATTCTCTAAAGCTAGGAAAAGACACAGTTGCTTTAAAGAGATGCAGACAAGTGCAAAGTTCCCACCCTGCACAGTTTCAAGGATCTGGAATTGAATCTGAAACACTGTACAGACCTAATGGGAATCCAAAGGGAATGGCAAACAGGATGCCAGTCTGTACCACTCCTTTACAGAATATCAAAGTTCCTTTCTTTTCCTTCTTTTAAATTCCCATAGGAGTTTGGAAATACTTCCTATTCCAAATTACTTCTAGGTTACAATAACCTTTAATGTTTAACCACTGAGAATCTTGTGATATGACCGGTATAAATATGATAAATAAACTAACAAATATATAAGGGAATGCTGGGGGTCAGTACTAGCATCCATACTGCCAGTATAAAGGTCCATCAGAAGAAAAAAGCAGAAATGGTGGACACCTCTAAAGGTACTGCATAGGGTAAAATTCTGTATTCAGAAAGTATAGAGAAAAAGAAGTATACGTCCAGCCAGGAGGAAATTGCACAAATACTAAGGGAAATTAACGTCCATGCTTCTTGGGAAGCAAACTAGTCTCCTTAGTTCTACAGAATATATTCTACCTTTAACCTTTTGTTGGTTAATTAATTAATTAATTTTATTTATTTATTAAATTTCTCAGCCGCCCATCTCCCCCCCAAAAATTACTTTCAATGCATTTGTACAAGTATTACATAGGCAATAAGCAGCTAATTCTGTAACACTTCTGACCCTCTGAAGGGTATTCACAAATATATATTATCTCAGGTAATGTTGGGTTAGCTTATATTTGTGAATACATTTTGATCATTTTACATATTGGAAATGCATTCTACAAAAGCTTTTTCAGATTTTTGTGAACTAGAGACTGAGGACTTCTGGTGAATACAGACACTACAACATGAAGTACAGATACATAATGATCTGCTTCTGGTTTTATGCCACCATGTCAATGTAACATCACACAAGAAAAAAACTGGAACTCAACTTTATAAGGAAAAATAAATGGTACCATAGCTTAATAAGTAGGCAGGCAGGCAGAATGCTAAACCTGGAAATCAAAGTACAATTCCAAATTCAATACAGGCTCATGATCAATCTTGAGTAACTGACTATCTCTCAGTCAGTTTCTTAATTGGGGATGGAGAAAAAAGGTGACAAATTAGGAGAGTAATGCAACACAAAAAAGACCATCTTAAATCTGATTTTCAAACTAACCATTTATCTTTCACTTTGCAATTACATTATAAGATGTAACAGTGCATTAATAACTTTTCATCTATAACATACATTGTAAAATATTTGTAAAGGAAAATACAGAATGTTCAAAACATGTATCCTATTTGTCATAAAGAATAACATGCTTTTGGTAACTTAGACATTTCTTCCATTTCAAAACCCAAGGAAGGCATCACCAGCTTGAGATTGGCTCCTGAATCATAGTGGTCTCTTAGCATTTTATTCCTTTGAAATTAGCAACACTTAAATGTTGGGTCACTTTACTGTGATAAAGAAGAATCCTGGAGGAAACGGTTTCTTTATCAGCCCAAGAATTTAAATCCATTGCATTTTACATCAAACAAATAATGCTCAGAAGCCAAGGTCTTATTCTTGCAATCTCAAGGGTGAATGGTGGATCTCTTACACAGATCTTTGTAAGGAGAATCCTGCCAGGCACCATTTCCACAAAGAACAAAAAACACAAAAACCCTGCGCTGTTACAGTTGGTATACAGAAAGTAAGAGAAGTTTCCCCTTTAATAAAATCTAACCTGAGTGTTTCTTATTCTTATTCCGATGGATTTAGTTAGTGAACAAGTCATTTACAGTAGTACATGTTTATCAACCCACGCTCAAGTTTGTAATACATACAAACAATTTTAAGACACACACACAAAACAATCCATTTTGTGTGTCAAGGGCAACTAGATTCTATGCAGTTTGATAACTGAAACAGTTATGCAAACAGAGCAAATATGCACATGTTGCATTTTTTGCATGATTTATTTCAATTCTCCCCAAGACTGCTGGGCCCAATATATGACAGGAAGCAGTGTGCAGGAAATTCAAGCAAAAAGACATATCATGAAGGGAGTGTCACTTACTGGGTAAGAAATCAAGCACATATACATGCCAAATACCATGGAGAGTTGGGATATATAGAGAGAAGGAAGATTTCTGTAAAAATGAATAGATCTGATCAATTATGCTGGAAGAGCATTACAGCTGAATGTCAGGGCTTCTGCTATAGAAGGAGCAGATCCAAAACTCATGTCAGCAGATGGGGTTGAGGAAAATTCCTGCCTGAAACCCAGAGAGCTGCTGCCAGCAAGGATATTCTGGGCTGCTCAAGCTCTGGAGGTGTCAGCCCTTCAAGGTAGACCAGGCAAGAAGTCCAAACCATGAGTACTAACACCATCTTTATTGTCAGGTTACAGTAACAGAATCTTGCAAGTCTCAAACCACTTCTCCCCTCCTTTACTTTTACTCTCCAGGAAACTAGGGAGCGCCCCTCCTGAGGTACTTCCCATGTCCCATTTCCTTCTATGGGCTGAGATATCTTTTGCATGACGGTTGCCTAGGCTGTATCTCTTCCTCCTGTCTCCCAAGGTCATTTCCACATACCATTACAGGAGGGAAGGCTTGATCTTTGAGTAGCATATCAAGGCCTTTATGCCAAACAGTACGCAAGGCCATAATACAAACTAAATTTGATTTAAATTGCATTTAAATAAAAATACAATTCATTAAATACAATTAGTATGGATTACTCCCATATTTAATCATTTCCTTGTTTTTCCAATTAAAAACTGCAAGCAGATTTTGAAGAGGATCTTGGTGAATTCTTTGGGAGTCACATGTAGCCCTGGGATCACAGGTAGTGCAGTCCTGACACAGAGCTGAATGTACCAACCATTTCACCTGGCACAAAATAGCCTCCTATGTTTCTATCATATAACCCAGGTTGAAACTCTAAAATCTTCAAATAAATGATTTCAGATATCAGGACAGACTATTCTCTACTCAAATTCCTGGAGAGCAATATCAGCCCTTTATAGATGGTGCCGAGCTACCAAGGGAAGCAGCTTGACTCAGTTCCATATGATTATTGCCAGGGTAGGAGCATGCCAGGAAGACTCCAGTTTTCAAGCCCTGTTAAATGAGTATCTTAGAGGCACCTGATTGGTCACTGTGGAGAACTGTAATGATATGTGGGAAGACCTTGGGAGACAGGAGGGAGAGCAGCAGCCTGGACAATCATTGGTGTGGAAACTGGACTAAGCATCTTTGTTTAAAGAAAAACCAGATCAACATAAAAAAAAAATCTCCAAATAAAAAATGTGGAGTGGGAACTGCTGAAGGACAATAAGCAGTTCTCATGCACAATTATAAGATGTGCCTTTCAACAGCAGTGAACATACACAGGAGTTATGTCTAATAAACTAGAGGAACATATTGCCAGCTCAAGTCCACTGACCATATAATCCAGCAAGCTCATAAACACAACCTAGAAATGCAGAAAAGCAAGAATCCACCCACATCATATAGCTATTGTAAGCAATGTGTTCTGGAATGCAGAAAGCTAACTCAAACACATTTCTGCTCAAGCCACTGTAAATCCAAATGAATCAAATTTCTTTTGGATTGAAAGTTCCAAGAAGTTCCAGTACTAAATTCAAAAAGTGAGGAATAAGAAAAGGCGCAGGGGTGAAGAGGAGAGAGATAGTCTAGTTAACATCTGTAGCAGCACTTGGAGCCTTTTTTTCTTGCAAACGTAGTCTATTGCTGCATAATCAGAATGGAGAGCATTCTCTCTAACTCTGGCAAAACATGCAAGATATGATGACCAGGTCTAAAGGCAATGACAACGCTGGAAACTAATATTTTTTAGGATTGTGGTGCAGGGGACTGCAGTATAAACAAGCCCTATCAAAGGAGAGAGCTATACCCTTTTGTCAGCAGCAGGGGATCGTGGGAAGCCTCTGAAAAGACTGGCACTTGCTTGGGCTCTGCTGGCTCTGCCATGAAAACCCCACTCACCAATTAATGGTATCATTTCCCAGGCTGAATGGAACTTGCTCACAGTTCAGCAATCTCACAGAATGCCTGCTTTTATACACACAAGGCAAAAGCAAGAACCTGTTTTAATTAGAAGCCTTTTAACAAACGACCCAGGGTATTAACTGTGCTCTTGCAATCAAGTCATAATTGAGATGTAATCAAACAAAGAGTAACAAGTGTCCATTATCCAAAGGGCATTGTTCTTAAAGGATTGGTGTTACTAGTAAATTGTCAGGTTGCAGAGTTTTTTTCCTCCCAAATTAAGAGGTGCTGTGAATATGCAAAACCTTTTTTGTTACTACACAAAGCAAAGATGGATCACTTTTAAAAACATCAGCTCCAAACTAAATGGCTGGCTTGCAGGAAATTATGGGAGGATTTGAAATGTAACTACTGTAGACTTAGCTTTTGTGGAGGGGAGGGGAGGAAGGGGAGGAAAGAAAACTAAAATCTGGATCCTACATTCAACCAGCAATATAGTATGGCATTCACAAAATGTCTAGACTAGTTCCATCCAATGCAATGAAGGATTTTGTCTCTTTGTGCCTCTGAAGTGTTTTTGCCAACACTGACTAAAAACAAACCAGGACAGTAGTGGGGGACAGGTCTCTTCAACATCAGAAGGAAGCAAGATACAACAGGCCACATTCACTGAGATGTGTCCTACACCACACGATGCAGGAGGGGTTGCTCAGCTAGCAGATGCTCCAGGTACAGCAAAAGCAACTGAGGGGAATAAGATCAAATGAGAAGTCTAACACTTAGCACCATCAATTAAATCCCACTGCAACATCCCCTGTGAAATCATTAATATCATCTACTTTGGTGTATCTTAATACAGACAATTAACGTGTCTAATAAACTTTTTCCAGATATCCGCAAAGGTAGAAATGTCCAAACTAGGATCTCTCTTGAAAAAAATGCAGGCTCACTGCAAGGCTAGGCACTCCCTGTAGAAATCAAGTGACTGCAACATTAAAACAGCTCTCAGACTGTTCAGACACCGTATGTCTTTTGAGCTGAGAGGATTTTACATGCTGCTACTGTAACTCTATGCACTTACACTCTCACTTTCTCTCTCTTGTACACACATGCACAACGTTCTCAGTAAATAGTATCTTATTATAAGCAGCATATAATTTAAAAGAGAATCCCAACAGTTATAAAATCCAACTGATACCAATATTCCAAACAATATTGCTAAGTACTCTAATTGGGTTGGGAACTCTATTTAAGCAATGTTAAGCAAACAGTTAGATATTTTGGGTGAAATTCAAACCTGAAGCTCAAATTCTAAATCCTTTTAATGTTGAGAGCAAGACACATCACATACACCCCAAATGTTACTTCCACTGCCAAACGGACTTTTATTCCAATTATCCTCTTTAACAATGCATAGACTTAAAAGCATCTTAAAGTCCATCATCACAGATATTGAGAGAACAGAATAAAGATAACCCTCCTTAGAGTATGGTAAAGCAACAAAAAGGAACATTACGTTTTAATGTGTACTTAAATTGCAATGCTGTTTTAGGCAGCTAAGCGTTCCCAAAACTGCTGCCTTCCAGATGTGTTCTGCTTCAGTCCCATCATCCCAAGCCATCACAGCTGATGGATATGAAGGGAGATGGTTAATGCATAATATGTTAAATACAGATATACATACTTCAGATGGCTGTGACTCCATCTCTTCAGAACTCTGCTTCTGATTAACCAAGGGAAACAAAGAGTTAAGCCCAACAAGTATAGTTATAAAGCATTCCCTTAGTATTGATGACAAATCACTTGCCAGGTAGAGTCTACACAAAGCAGCAGAAGCTGACAGACCAGCCAGCCTCCCTTCCATTTTCCTTACTCTTTATGGTAGTAAGAGCATGTTAATGGTCTTAATCTACCACTGAAAGAATCCCTCAGACACAGTCCAACAATGCATTGAATTCTGTTAACCCATATGGAGATTTGTGTGTTTGTACACAAGACTGCAGTGGCACAGCTGAGCCCATGAGGTGGAAGGCTGGACATGTTAAACCTCTTGCCCCAGAAACCACAAGATCTTCACACTCTGGCTCTGCTCTTCTGCCCTCCAAAATTAACATGTCAATTTTGTCACTCAGGTATCTGCACTTGAGCATCAAAGATTTTACACACAGTCTAATGAGCCACCTGAGGCTGAGTAGTAGAAGAATCAGCCAGGCCTGGCGTAAGTTCTAGCACTTTGGCTATCTGCCCGGGCTAGTCAACAGAGCAGCACTGTCTACCTGCCGTACTTCAGGCTTTTTCATTTTCTAGGCTTAAGCCACCAACCTTGGTAAACTTGAGCTGGAAAGTGCACATACTAATTCCAGTAAGGGAGGGTGGATATGCCTAAGGGTTGGGAAATAATGCCTACCCCTGTAATAGAAATCCATTTTAATCAAAAAAAGGGTTTGAGAAATGCAATCAAATTCTTGTCCCTCTGAGGTCTACGAGATACCTATTAATTCACCCTCCTGGAGTCAGTTTATTATCTCTTACAACAGCAAATAACTAAAGAAGTAGAGCAGAGTAACCCAAATTGGCACAGTAATTATTTAAATCTATAAATAGTCATGGTCACCGCATAAATTAAAACACTGTATGATAATGCCCCCTTTTTTCAGCTTCTAAAATCTATGCTATGCTGAAATAAGTTGGCATGTCATATGCTATGGCAGCATACCCCAACCCAGTGCCCTCCAAATATTGGACTTTAATCCCTATAATTCCCAGCCAACAATGCTTTTAAGCCATGTTATCTGGGAATGAGGAGAGTGGAAGCCCAATGCAACTAAAGGGCTTGAGGAAGGCTGGGATACTGTATAATTAACAGTGGAAGAGAACAATTGCCATTGATGGATCTTATGGAAACACACCCATACCCACTTAATACTGACTCCAAAAGGTACTCTGTCATTGCAGGAATGGAAGAAGCCAAGCTGGACTAAGCCAAGGGCCTTATTAGACTAGCACCCTGTATTACACAACGTCCAACCAGACACATCTAGAAAGCTTGCAGGCAAGACCAGGAAAGAAAGACCCTTCTTCCTCTGTTGCTCTCTAACAATTGATATTTAAAGTATGTTGTTTTCTCCAGATAGGTTACATTTGTGAAGACTAGTAGCCATCATTAGCTTGACCCCTCATAAATTTATCCAATTTCCTTCTAAGCATCTATCCTGAATCCTCCTTGCATGACCTGTTTTCCAATATTACAAGACAGGAAGAAAACCCCATATCTTCCATCCACTCTAAGAGCATAATAATCATATTATGTGATGGTTCCACAGAACTGACATGCTGTCCTGGATGCAAACTTTCCTTCTCCAAAGATACTTTGAATCTACTCAAGGAGAGATATACAGCTAAACAATTACTGAAGAATAATTTTAAAAAGATTTTTTGGAGGAAAAAAGGAGGTTTGAAGGAGCACTTGCAATTTTATCTGGGAAGTGAAGGTCTGGAAGGGATTCAGACAAGAGTTGGAAAGAAGAAAGAAGTAATTGAGAGACAGAGCTACCAAACATTGTGGCTCATTCATGCAACATACTTAAGCAGGTTAAAGACGCAACAGTTTCTATAACAAGAATCATGATATAATTCTTAACAAATAAATACATAAACATGCTAAACTTGACTAGCATTGACCTTGGTTCCTTTTTTGTGGCTTAATATATTGTACAAGCCAAACCCATTTAGGTTAATCTATGGTTGAATATATTGTGGGAATCCTGAAAATGGGTCAATTCAGTCTCCCTTTGGGAGGAAGAGCAGTGTATAAATAAAATTAATAACAATCACCACTAAATTAAGAACATTGTGCACTCACAGCCTATAAGTAGGTTAATTATAGAAAATCCCATGTTGCTTTTGTGAAAGAGAGTTCAGTTTTGCATGGTGTGCAGTCTATTGTGTATTAAGGTTTTTTTTCTCCTATTTAGTTCCAATTTTGGGTTAAGAAAGTTTATATGTATTGTTTAAATCAATGCTGCAATGATTCAGGTTTTTTTTATTATTTCTACTGTGTTTATTTTTAAGAGTTGATTTTTTTCTGAATTGTTATGTTTAGTGCTGTCCAGCTGATATGCTGCGATGATGACAAAATTATATTCCATGCTTTATTCAAGAAATACCACATCTATAAGCAACCAGCAGTTCAAAAAGAAATTCAGTTTTCTGAATGAAAACACTGCTTTTTTTTTTCATTTAAACATTTATGGCACACATATAGAAGAGTTTAATCACCCAAAGTGATCATTGCTTAGAAAATGTTCATATTTAATTGTTCTAAAAGTACAAGTATCTCATTTTTAAAAACATTTTAATATTATAGGAAGATCAACAACATAGCATCCATAGGCACCAGGTGAATGCAAAGTCACAAAATTAAGTACAACTTTTAAAAATTCTTTTAAAAATTGTTTCAAATGTCCAAAAGGTCACTAGCCAGCAAATCTCATAAAATTTGCATATTTTCCCCTAGGGTTTGCAAGATTTTAAGCAGAATGCTAAAAGCTGGTAAAATAAGAATGCTGAAATCTGATAAAGTTCCCATACAAGATCACACCAGATCTTGGAGGCTAAGATCACAATTTTTATTTATTTAGTTCCTATGCCCCTGAGTGGAAATGAGCAACTGATAATGCTGTCAGCCCATGCTGCACACTGAAGTGTTGAGATGAGATGCTTCCTGGAAATAAAAGGGAGGCGTCACCATTCCAGGGCAATGAGGAAAAATAAGGAAAAAGTACAACCCACCAAGGACTGAATTCAGTGGCAGTGGAGAAGACTGGAAGAGAAACTATGGGGAATGTTACGAAATAACCTAAAAGGTGTGGCTGATGAAAACTATAAATTGCCTTCATACTATAGCATTCTTTTTTAGTTAGATGTTGGTGATACTCATTTAATATGGCAGCTAAACAACTCCCCAGGAGAGAACATAAGAAATTGTTTTAGGTTCCATTGAAAATAAATCCACAAGTAGGTTATTAACTTCCTTTCAAAATGAGAGACCTAATTATAAAATCTTAAAATTTAAAGAAAAGATGGAGTGGATGAAGATAAGCCGTAGAATACTGTAAAAGAAATGCCATAACTCTGAAACTCTTGGCAAGGTTGTAACAATCCCAACTTTTTAGTATTCAAAAATCTTTACTGTTACTTGAAGTCATTCTAAAAACCCAGCATAAAGGCAACTAATAATAAATCAATGAAATACATAACATATTATTACAATTCAAATATGATTAGGACTACAGCTTTAATCTCATAACAATGGAAAATGCTTTATCATCTCAACATCCTTGTAAGAAGACAGACACTATGATTTGCACTTTATAGACAAGGAAACCGACTTCTATGTAAGGGCCAAGCCAGATGTCACTCTCCTAATCCCTTAAAATACATTTAGAAGTGTCCACATTTCCTCCACCACTTTTTACACTTGTGGGGGAAAAAATTGACATGAAAGAAGAGCAAAGAAGCGAAAGAAACAAGAATAAAAGTAGACTGACTGTAGGAAGAATTAGAAGGCAGATTAATCTTCCAAAGTAATGAATGGAAAGTGGATATAGAAGTCCTTGGTTGAAAGTGAAAAAAAATAACATTATAGAATGTAACAAAAGTGTGTAGTCACTGCCAGTGCCAGACTAGGTCCTTATCTCACTGCACTAACACTGATGTGGCACACCCTGATTGGTAAAAAGGAAAATTCTGCAATTAAATAGATACATTTAAGGTTTCTGTCTACAAGAAAATATTTATATGTAAAATTCACCTGTTTTGCCAAGTTATTTTTTAAATAAAGACGGGAATACTTTAGCATGCAGACATAAATTTACATTGTAAAAAAGCATGCTCTAAGAAGACAGTTTCTCCTGATACATAAGGACATAGCCATAAGAAATATGAAAAAGGGTGCTTGGTGAAATCATGATGTGAAAGAGCCTGTGGATGAGGGGAAAAAACATATTTGAGAATTATTGCTGTAAAAATGATGAAAGATATTGGATAATACCTATAAAAAAGTTTGTTGCAAAGAATGTAGTCAAAGACAGCAAGGAATAGTTAAGATGACAGAACCAGAAATTGCAGAGCTATTTTGATGGAAATCAAAAAAATATATATTTTGACCGTGAGTGAAGAGGTTAAATAAGGAGCCTCCAGTAGAGTGAATGGAACTAAAAATAAATGATTTGGGATGAAACTGAAGTGAGGGAATGCTGGAAAATATATTTGAGAAATTTGTATTGGAATACAGTGATACTTGACAAAATCACACTAAAGCTATCAATGTTAATGCCAAAGAAAAAATTATAAAAGCTGTAAATGCTATGAAAATATTGAAAAACTGCAAGGCTGCAAATGTACATGGTCTGAATAGTTAAAATATGGATGTGGTTTGCTCACAGACTGGCTATGCAACTTGTTGAAGACTGTGCTGGGAATTGGAAAAATGCTTTTATTGTTCTCCTATATAAAGGAAAGGCAAAATGCTATTGGTATAAACTAAATTTAGTTAGATTTCCCTTTTTATTTCATGCTTTCAATTTTGTTTGTTTACTATTTATTTCACCTTTTCTAAACTCTGCATAACATTGTTTACCCAAGGAAAAAGTATATGTATGTACAGTATATATGTACATAGCTGGAGAGCACCAGGTTGGGGAAGTCTGCACCACCCTGAACAAGATGCTTCGATCTTCCACTTGATATTCTATTTTCACAGGACAAACCTGAGTAAAGTACATTAAAGAGCTCTCTTTCCCTATATTGGCAGAGCAATAAATATTAAAACAAAAGAAACTGCAGGCTTCATCTACTTTTAAAATTAAACCTGCATTAGTACTCTGGGATAGATAGCCAATGTACAATGTAAACTATAAAACTGCAACTTATACTGGCCCAAAGCCAAAACCTTAATGGATGCTCAAGGCACCAAGTAAGGAAATAGTTCTGTATTAATGCCTATGAGTAAGGCAACAATCAATGCTTTAGTATTACTGTAAGATATGATTCACCCATTGAAACTTGCTCTCCATTAAACCCCACCTCTGTTTCAAACAAAGCAATAGAAATACTATGAAAAACTGAAATTCAACTTATTTTCACAGCCGTCAAAACAGATTTATTTTCCTAGTCCACAACATGCTTTAATTGCTGCAAAGGACATTTTTTATCAAGTGCCCTATGGACACTACAAGCCAGAGTAAAAACACAACACTATTTTTAAAAAGCAAAATAATATGACAGCTCAGCAAGTAGACAAAAAAAGACAAATGGTTAAGCATGTAATTCAAGAAGACCTTTTAAAAAAAAATACTGCTTAAATTAAAATGCAAAAACGCATAGTTTCTGTGCCGTTTCCAAATCTGAGGGGTGTTAAAATGGTTTTTTAAAAAGTGATATACACAAATTAAATTAATTCTTAAAACACAGTTCTGTTTACATTAGGTACTTCTGTACAGGGATTTTGTACACGTTCAAAAACAGCTTTGGTGATTCCCCAGCATTGGCTGAGATTGGCACTGAGATAGTCACTTCCAGTTTAGGTACGGTATAACCCAAACTGCAAAGGAATCTTATGGCAAGAGTGAAAAGTGGGCTTTTAGATGTTCTTTCTCCACTGGAGGAAACTCTTGACTCTTCCCAAATCCCAAGTTTCAGCTGCCATAGCAGGTCCTTTAAGAAGAATGCTTGCAGGAGGGTTTGCAGCTCTTCCTCAGTAGCCACAAAAAGAAAGCAGAGATGAAATTGACAAGACAGCTGTCTGTTTTTCCCCTTTTTTTGACATGGGACCAGCAGGCATTCAAAGCACCAGGCTGCTTCAGATTTTCATTCTCTCTGGTCCCATTTATGGAGAGCAGATTTTGGATACTCCAGTACAGTAAAAATAGTGCTGATGGATGATGTAAAATGGTCCTTATGAATTTCAAATCCTGCATCTTAAAAAGTATGTATTTGTTTGAAACCTAACACCCTCCCTCCCCACTTCAGTCATGGTGTGCATGTACAACACTCACAGAGTGATCAATTTGCCAACAGATATTTCCAGTATTAAACCCAGAGCTTCCTTACCACAATTACAGTTTGGCAAAATTGGCCACCTAATATTTGTATAGACTGAACTATTAGCAAGAACAAAGCATTCTCCTCTTCAGGCTCAAACAGTAATTCATTCAGAATGCCAGGATTCATACAAAGGATAATACAACTGAACATGTGTTATACCTTAATCACCTCATCTGAATGGTGGCAAAGATGATCTTGTAGAGGGTTGTTATTAAATTCCTTCCTAAAATCACTGAAGGCAAAACAATGAGTCTGGCCAGTGTTAAGCTAGTTAGTTAATTTATTGATTTATCAAGATACAGCATCAACTAAAAAAAGGATAAAATAGATATACATATACCAAAATATAGAACAAAGTGTATTCAGATCAATGCATCACCTTTACATGTGACACTGGTCTTTTCTATGTAGCGAGCTCTCAGCTGAACAGCTTTGACTATAAACTTGGCAGTTCTGCTGGCTACATATTTATTAATGCCCTGAAGGAGGTACGACAATCTGTTGTTAAAGTCCCAAAAGGCTGTTTTGTCGTAAGGGTTATAAATACTGGGCTCTGGTTAGGGCATATGATTGGCACTCAGAAAAGACCTGTGCGATATTTTCTATATCCAGGCCTCGACATATGGACTTCCTCTCATTGTATGACATGTGGTAGAATCACTCATAGTTTACCTGAGTCTGACCAGTGAAAAAGTTGTCTAGCACAGGACAGAAAGAAGGTTAAAAAGGAATTACTGTAGGTAACATGAAAGCCTGTCATAGAGGCTGCCATTATAGTAATAAGGAGCTCTGCTCCTCTGAAACAGGCATTGAGAAAAGTGCCTAGTTGCAAAACTGATAACAGAATATTGCATAATCTTCATGACTCCCAAAGGAATAGTTAAGGTAGGAGAAATGATAGTTTGGTAGCCATGCAGCTTCTTCCCATATAAGCACTCAGATTTTTGTGTGTGTAAGCAACCAGACAAATGAACACCACAAGTTCTGAAAACGTGTGTTAAAGGGAGGGGAGGGCATAACCATTTATTTCATTTCCTTTTTTGCAGAGAGAAGGCGATAGGACTTTTGATGCTCCAGAACCAGCAGTAGGTTGGGCACAACACTCCATGAATGAATGTACTGCACATTTCTATTGGTCAGCAGCTGAAGGAGAACACTGACTGGCTCCTAGTGTTGTCAACATTTCAAGGTCAGCAAGAAGAAAGATTAAGGCAGGTTGGCTTCAAACTACTTGGGAGGAATTGAAGAGTAGAAAGGATGATGGGGTGGAAGAGCCCTTTGTTGACTTATTGAAATCAAACCTACATTATCCCTGAATAAGACTAAGACAGAAAACTTATTTGTTCCCAAGTATGCACAAACAGGAAGTCCTCAGGTTACGATGGCAGTTGGGACCAGGATTGCTGTCACAAAGCAATGCAGGCATAAAGTCCAACATCATGTGACCGCATCACTTAGCGACAATCCCAGCAGTTTCAGTTGCCATCGTAACTCCAAAATGCATGGGTTCTTAAGGGAAGGCAGTGGAAATCTCAGGTAAGGAGCACGGGGGTGCCGTGGGAGGGTGGGACAGTCCAGGGGAGAGGGTGCAGCGGCACTGCATGAGCACAGAAAGGCCGCAGGGTGGAGGGCACAGTGCAAGAGCAGGAAGGCTGAGGAGTGGAGGGCACGGTGCATGCGAGCGCAGGAAGACAATGGGGTGGAGGGCACGGCACTGCGCAAGCACAAGAGGGCCATTGGATAGAGGATGCAGTGCCACATGAGTGCAGGAAGGGCTTGAGGTGGAGGGCATGGCACCACATGAGCACAGGAAGGCCGTGGGGTGGAGAGCGTGGCGCGAGTACAGGAAGGCCGGGGGAACTTACTGGAGTGACTTGCGACCTTCCCTGCTGGCTTCCCCATTGACTTTGCTTGTGGGAAGCCAGCAGGAAAGGTCACAAATGGTGATCATGTGACTGCGGCTCCCTGTGACACTGTAATTTTGAGCCAGGCACCCAACTGCCCAGTTCATGATCACATGACCACAGGGTGCTGTGATGGCCAGAACTTTGACGATCAGTCATATGGCCATTTTTTCAGTGCCACCATAACTCTGAATGATCACTGAACGAATGGATGTAAGCTGAGGACTACCTGTTAATACAAAGCTCAGAAATGATATTATTTCTACAAAGTGAGAGGGGGGCTCCACTGTTAGTGGACAACTCAACAAAAGGTTAAAAGTGCTATTGTAGGCAAGAGACCTGTCTTTGGAAAAGTCAATTCAGCTAGATGTCTTAATGATCTAAATGCATCCAGACAGAAACATCTTCACATGTTTATTAGCTTGATTCTGGCAGCACTCAGTTCTACTGTATGCAGCTACATAACAGACCATTTATACTGCTTGCATTGTGGAGAAAGGCTGCACAAACCTTATACAGTCTGTTCAGGAATGAACAAAACGGCCTTATACTTTATCGGACCACCGGTCCATCCATCCTGATAATAAAAGAGTACGAAGTTTCAGGCAGAAATTCTTCATAGTCCTACCTGCAGACGCGAAGGACTGAACCAGGATCTTCTACAATCAAAGGATGCGTCTAGATTCACTGAGATGCAGTTCTTCCCTTGTCTAAAATACAGGGCTAACTATTTTGAATAAAAGCTGTATTTCCATTCATTATTGTAGCACAATTCAGATCAACCTAATTATCACTTTGTCTTAGTAAATGTATCAGATTAAAAGCTTTGATTTTAGATAGTTTTTGTTTTTTCCCCCATGAACTAATATAGCTAATATTGCATTTCTGAAACAATACAAAGTAATTTTTTTGTTTTTGAATTATCCATCTATGTGGCTCAGTAGGTAAGAAGATCTAGTTTAGAAGTGATGTTAAATTGTATGAACAAGATTCAAGTATCTTGGCTCCTCTGTGTTCTTCTAGAACAAAAACAAGGAGACTAAAAGCTTTTATTTCCCATTTTCAGTAATTACATGTTAACATAATGCATAAACAGAGAAAAATTATAGTTCGTACAGTACATCTGGTTTATACATCATATTTGATGCAATTTAGCATAAATGCAACCATGCTACTTTTTGCAGAACAAATTTGGGAAAGAGCTTTCTCTGTTACTAATTTTGTGTTATTTTTCTCACAGAACATTCCTTAACTTCCTCAGGTCTAATAAGTGGCAATCTCATATTATTTTACAGGCAGTCCTCACTTACGGACTGCAATAGGGACTAGCAACTCTGTCTCTATGTGGGGCAGTCGTTAAGCACAATGTCATGTGACCACACTGACTTACAACATCAGTTCCAGCTGCAGTCATTAAGCGAATCACCACGGGTTGTTAAGCACAACATCACATGACTGCAACTTGTTACTTTCTACCAACTTCCCCAATGACTTTGCTTGTGGGAAGCCAGCAGTGAAGGACGCAAATGGTGATCACATGACCGTGGGACACTGACCATCATAAATGTGAGCTGGTTGTCAAGCACCCAAATCTTGATCATGTGACCACAGGGACACTGCAATGGTTGCAACTTCAAAGACCAATCCTAAGTCTCATTTTTCAGCACAGTTGTAACTTCGAACGGTCACTGAACAAGTGGTTGGTAAGTGAGGTCTAGCTGAAATGTACTAATTAAGAACAGTTCAAATGAATCCAGAAGAACATACAGTTCTTCCATCTTAGAATTTATAGACTAGAAATACAGAGAAGTATCACTGTTATTGTTTTCCTGGATATCTGTCCTGGAACAAAGGTATCAAGAGCTATTGAAGCCTTGACATAAAATGGCTTCAGCCATCAAAAATATTCAGAAGCAGAGAACTATCATTTAACGTCTGGTTGGACAGCAAATATAAACTCTTTTTTTAAAAAATGTTTCAAGATAAAGAAACTTGAGACATATCACTCTGAAAACAACTGGTTGTCTTCTCAACCAAGAACATTACATAAAATACTAATGAAGTACATTAGTGTGCAAAAGCCTACTTTTTATACATATGCTGAGTCCTATCCCTATCTTGCATTTCAAAAAGCTGTCAGGCTAGCTCTGCTTTTAGAAAGCTGAAACCTAGCGAAAAGGGAACCAGCACTGCTCAGGCCAGACAGAATCACTATGTAAACATGGAGCAGATCTTCTGGCATATATGACTAGAGTTACCAGGTATCTGAACAAAGGAAGACAGGGACAATTGGAAAGGAGGACAAATGTAGGGAAAGGAGGATGCGCTGTTTACCTTTCTTGGCTCCACAACAAAAATTACAGTGAAAAACTGCAAAAAAAAAAAAAAAAGTACTTAGGCCTACATGTATATCAAATTACTTTTTCCAGCATCAGAAAGACTGGTTTTTCAATGGCAGGGAATGTGCTAGAGCCAGTTAGGAGGCAAAAGCCTTCAGCATGTAACTGATTATGGTCTTGTCAATTTCAGGCAGGGACTAATCAACTAAGGTCACAGAGCAGAGTTTGTTAACTTGCAGTTAGCACTAATTAGGGAAACCTATAGGAGGGAAAAAAGCTGCTCAGAAAGAGAAAGATACACAAAAAGCCAGACAATATTTGATTTTACAGCTATGCCTCCCTTTGCTGAATATCTGGTAACTCTACATACGACTTCCTTCTTATTTGAAATACAACAGTCTATCTGGCAATAAGTCCTAAAACTTTCCACTTTATCTACCTCCTCAATATAGGGCTAAATTTCTGGAAGAATAAAGCTTTATAGTTATGCCTACCAGGCATGCGTTGATGAAAATGCAAGAGAAGGCCTTCTTGGTGGTGGCTTTTAAGCAAGTTCCTTTCCTTCCGAAAGGCCTTTGACAATGACGCTGGTATGACTGCAATGGTGGATTTCATTCAGCTAGATACTGCTTTTGTCAGAGCTTTTATTAGCATGTTTTAATTATACTTTTACCATGTTTTTGTGGAATTATTTATTATAATTCCACTTTATTTTTATCATTTGTTGTTTTTAAGCACAGGCTTCCACAGGGGAAGCAAGTAATAAAACATGAGTTGCAATATTTCTGCTGTCGCCCCTGCCCTGTGGAATATTTTGCCCCCAAGGTGAGGTTGGCGCCCACTCTTCTGGCCTTCTGGAAGAGTCTTAAGACCTGGCTCTGCCAATTAGCTTGGGGATCCAATGGGGGCTCCCAACACTGGGGGTGGCTGGCACCTCGAGGATGCTCTCTCCATCATTTAATCTTTGTCTGTAGTCTTTTAATGTGTTTTGTAGTTTTTAAATGTTTTTATGTTTTTCACTTGTCAGTCGCCTAGAGTTACTGACAATGAGACGGGCGGCATATAAATTTAATTTATAAATAAATAAAATATTGCAACTTGTTACATACTTATATCCAATTGCGATGTTGCAGTGCACATTTTGTTATTTTCGCATCATCACAATTTGTTCCAGACACCTATGGTCTCAAGCACAATGTTTGATGGAACAGCAGGATAAAAATTCAACAAATAATGTTTTTCCCCCTCCTCCTACTTTTAAGGTCAACAAAGAAAGGTCTTCCTCTCAAGAAGACTAGAAGTAAAATAAGCTGCCATCAGCCATTCTATCTGGGAGATGGGAGAATAAAATAATTCTGCTGGTGTGAATTGCTACTAAACCCAGTTTTTCCAGATTTGGTCTTCTGAGCTCTTTGCTCCATAAATTGTCATGTCTTTGAGAATGTAGCCTGAGAGCACAACCTGTCTGTACAGTATCAAGGAATTTTAATATCAGACTAGTTCTTAAAGGAAGAGTTTTCTTCCCTCCAGGTAATCTTCTGTCACTTGGAGAGTCCCTCATAAGAATAGGAAAAACTATTAAAAACAAAAGGAATGGGCAAGAAGTAAAAAATGACTGCAGAGCCCCTTCCTGAAAGTATGGGTGCCTTTGAAGATTAGCTAGCATGAGCAAAATGGAGAGGGGGTGCACATATGAGTATGGGCTGGAGAATCAGTGATGAGCATTGAAGTTAGTATTTTGGTAATGTTTGAGTCCAGGTACCTATATCATTTTATAGGCAATTAATTTCAGTTGACTTATATCAATTCAATTAATATAAATTCATTTTTTGGCATGAAGCTTCTGGCAGTCATACACACAGAGATGCACATATACAAATGGTCGCACGTACACATTTATGGGAGGGGAGAATTGCCAGGACTGGTTTCAGTTAAAGTTGGCAACTTTCAGATAACAAGCTGGGAAAAACTGAGCATTACAAAAATGTTTTGTCTGCGTTTATATATTTTTTCCCCTAACTGCCCTTCTGTTGGGGAGTGACCATCTTAAATTCATTTGGCTTCTTTTCAGATAACTGCAGTATGTCAGTTAGAGGCTTCAGGCCCGATCCCTAAAATCTGGGAAGTAGCAGCTATTTCCCTGGGATGGTAATCCAATTATGGCACTTGCCTGCAGAACTTATAGATATGAGCTAGAGGGCTTGCCAAAGCTTAGTGCAACTGTTTAAGACATTACCAGTCATCCCTAATCTGGGCCCCTTCAGATGTGCTGGACTACAATGCCTATAATTCCAATCATTTGAGTGGGAGGGATAGGAGTTGTAGTCCAACATGCTTTGAGGATGCCCAGATAGGAAAGACTGAAGATTCTGCTCTTCTCAGGAAAAGCTGAAGAGAAGAAAACCAGAGGGATACATTGATCCCTGTGTCCTCCTGCAGTAGTGAGGCTTATGACTACAAAATTCTGGCTGGCTTTCTTTGAAGGCTCTGCTGCTTTTCTTTCAAACAAGTTGAGCACGTACATTCAGCCACCCAATAAAAAGTATTAGCATTTG
The DNA here is from genome assembly GCF_059951505.1 of Python bivittatus. NCBI lineage: Eukaryota > Metazoa > Chordata > Lepidosauria > Squamata > Pythonidae > Python > Python bivittatus. Next base: position 3,778,790 of record NW_028277042.1, on the reverse strand, counting down.
CGAGTAAGACAACCGCACTGTTTGATGCCACAGTTTCATCAACTGGCATTTCCAAACACCAGCTTTGTTACCAAGGGACAAAACGAGACTGGAATTTAAATCAGAGCCCATGGACGCCTTAATAAACACACCAGCCTGGCCAAAATGGAATGAGTCTGTCTCAGAGCATTAGGAGTAAAAATTTAATTTATCACTTGGATAGTCCAAAGTCAATGAGGAGCAATTATTTGAACCATCAGTACTGGAAAATTACAAGGCTGGCCAAACAACACTGTCAGAAAATTTCTGCAAAGGAATAACATGAGAGTGAACCACATTTTCAGATTGTATTATTGATTCCTTAATCTCTTTGATTTCATTAAACAACAATAATGTACCAAAGATCCCATTGGTACATACTGGCTTCCAAAAGAACCTAAAGTAAAAGAATCAGAACCACCTTATTTAATCATCTGTGATTATCAATATGGGAAATATTTAAAAGTTCAATTTTTTTTCAAAAGAAAAGTATGAAACCTCATTCAAGAAGAATCTCTTTGTCCCAGGAAGAGAAATGAAGCTTGAACAATCATCTGAGGAGAAAAGTAAAATTATCAAGGGGCCAGAAGATCACCATATTTAGTTATGAAGGAATCTATTCAAAAGTAATTCAGATTGAAATTTTTCATAGTGGAGCTAGGAAGGAAAGCCACATTAATCAATGAAAAAAGTACACATGGAGTCTGGTAGCACTTTCAAGACTAAATAAGGGCATAAGCTTTCATGAACAAGCTGCTTAAAGTTTTGAAAGTGCTACCACATTACTCAGATTGAAACATCCCCCAGAGTAAATCAGCAGGAAAGTCCAAGGCCAGATCCTCATACAGAGCAGAGGGATTCTTCCCCACGCTCTAAACCTTGGAAACCTTTCCATGCCGCAAATATGCCTCTCAATAGGAGTGAAAAACTTAATAAGCTTTCTTTTTTTAAGTCACTTTAGGGGGGAAAAACTGCATAAACAATATGTCAAAAGCACTTCTAAATTATGTCAGGATAGTGCCAAAGGTGACACTGAGAAACCTGGATGGACTGAGGAGATGTTGCTAAGACAGCAACATTGGCTGCCACACAGACTTCTCTCTTTCAGAAGCAACACTTGGTCCTTCTATGGCCCTGAAAAGTAGCCCAGCTGGAAATGCTGGCCTGGGAGAACAAGCCTATATTATGCTTGAAACAGAGAAAGGAGAGGAGATAGTTGGTTGCATGGGAATTAAAAATTGCTTTTCAACACTGCTGCCTACAAGGCTGAACTGTTCCTTTTTTCCCCGCCAAACTGCCACCACAGATTATTTATTTATGTATCATCTATACACCAAAATGTATATGCCACCTACATTTCCAGTTCTAACTTACCATAGTGAGAAAAACTATTAATAAAATCATAATATCCATCCATAAAACCAATACATAATAAACAAAACAACTAAGAACTATAATTAACCTATAGCTGCTATAAAAGAGTCTGAATGCTCTCAGAGAGGGCTGTTTTCGCCATTTTCTGAAACATCCCCAGGTAGGGGCACACCTAAAGTCAGAGGGGGAAATGTTCCAGGGGAGAACTCCTGCAAATCAATCTCCAAGTCCCAGCCCCTGACTTCTTTTGGGGTGTGTTAGCTCTGAGACAGCTCTGAAAAGTTGAGGAACAAATATTCTTCCCAAATTCTCTGCAAGAACAAAACTGGCATTGCTTCTAGAGTGGGCAAAAGACAGCCAGAGAGCAAAATGCATTGCAGTGTAAGCAGAGATCTGGTTTGGAAATCATTTCTAGCCAGAAAATAATAATTCTGGCTTATCAGGAATGGGCCAGCTTGCTGAAATGTATTGCTCAATTTTCTCCTTTTTAAGAGAAGAACAAATCAGGGATCCTTAAACAATCAACAGATGGAGGGGCAATGAAGTGGGAAGGATCAGGCAGTGGCTTCCAACATGCTTCCTGAACATTTGCACAGAGCTATGTGTTCTGTTAATTACAATGAAACTAAGAGCAAAGTTTTACCACAAGGAATGTTGTGGTCCCTCCAAGGGGCAACAGTGCTGCCTTGTGTACCAGATTCAGTTTGCAGGTATCCAGCCATCTCAGATATAACCAGACACACACTTATCACTTATCACTCTCCATTGCTTGAATTATGATGCACAGATGATTCTAAAACAAGCCATGATTTGCTTGTTTGTGGCTTGATATAAAATGTGAACCCAATCATGCTTTGTAAACCAAACCTTTATGGCTCAGCATGTCGTGTGACCCCAGCCAATCATGATTTATTCAATAAATCATGTCTAAGAGCAATGCATTAATCTGGTCACTATTTCCTATCAGAACTGTTTGAAAGCTAGTTTTTTTTTTCAGAAACAATCTTTCTAACTGAATGAGGATAAATAGAATGCACGTTTAAAATAATACAGTACTTGAGAATTTTGTAGTTCAGAGATTCTTTCTGAGCAGCTGAAGAACAGAGTGGTTTCCTTGCAAATTTAACTACTGTACAGAGAAATAACCCTCAAATGCATAGATCAGTGTATCCAATTTTACATAATACCATTAAGACCTGTCACCTTATTGGCAATACTAAAGCTAAAGACTTCAAAGTAGAAAAGATTGCTGATTTGCTGTATCACTAAAGCAGCTCCAAAAAACATCTCTGTTCTTATTATTACAGATGCATTCACATTTACGGAATATGTCATCATGAATTCTAGGAAGATTAAGTGGGAATGGTTTCCAGTACAGATTAATACACAACATTTAGCAGAGATGACAGTACAAAATCAAGTTAACATTGCAAGAGAATATATTAGCATGCGAAAGCGAAGTCCTCTTTGTCCACTACTTGGAATGCTTTTCCACATCAAAATTCTATGGTACAAGTAATATGTCTTAGAAGCACATTTGAAAAACCAAGATGCAAGATTACACCAACCTTCTGGAAACTGAAAACAGACACTCAACTTCAACTGAAGGTTTTTAAAGGCTGGTCTGAGCAAGTCCACTTTAGTGTAAGTGATTAGGAGAAGTGCATTATTCTCAAAGACATCCTCCAGACCTCTCCAGGCTGTGACAGGCACTCTTTCATTGGAGCTTGTTCTTAACATTTGTCCTGCTTAGTTGCAGGTCTACGTGTTTTGCACTGCACTCGCCTAGTTCTTACAGCAAAGCTATCAATATACAATGTGACAAGGATTTTTGTTTTTTAGCCATTTTGTCACAGAGCCTGATGGTGATTAGGGCTGAGAAGAGTGACTGGCCCAAGGTTACACAGCTGGCTTCCATGCTTAGGGGAAGATTAGAACCTGGGCCTCTATCTAAGTGTATGCCTTCAATGCCACTGCTTGCTAGATCTGAGAGTGAATCAGAAGCCCTCCTAGAGGTTTATTCCTAGAATCTCATCAGGTAAGGTCTTCTTCAAGGTTATGGAACTTAATCCAAAAAGCATGCTAAATTATGATTAATCTAAATGGAAGCAGAACATTCCAAATAATTTCAACCTTTTGCTTCCATTTTAGATTAGCCACATCCAAAGCCTAAATTACAGTTTGGCATCCAAAGCCTAAATTACAGTTTGCCCAAACAACCCAAACTTCATAAGCTACAGTTTAAAGCTATCTTGTTTCAACAAATTACAGTTAAAATTTAACACCTTTTGTTTGGGTTTGGACATTAAAAGTTTCTCAACTCTTTACAATGGCAGTGGAGGAAAAATAGCAAACCAGCTTCCCAAAACCAAGCTGTATTTCAGCATTTCATCAGAATGAGGCCTTAGATCAGCCTTTCCCAATCCAATAGCCTCCATATGGTTTACACTACAAATCCCATGATTCCTGGATAGCGTAAGACTGCTTTATAATCATCCAGTAGTTGGGCTAAGCTTCCTAGTGGTAGCAAAATCAGTTCTATCACTGGAGAACATATGAAGCTGCTCTTGGGCAATCAGCACAAAGTGATGGAACAGTCTTTCAGCCTAACCCACTTCTAGATGCTACCAAAAGTCTTGTACCTCTTTAATCAGCCAGAGCAAACTGGATCTCAGATGTGATACGCATAACAAAAATACTTAATGTACTCCCTTAGCCAGAGCATGAAAGCAAGCAAAAACAATTACTGTGGAAAGGTTAAGAGATAATATGTAGCCAACAACTGCAGTATTTTTCTTCATTAATCACTACTGCATTCTTCTTCATTAACACTACAGATTCCAGAAGCATCAGGGGCAGGAGAGGTGAGCTAGAAGCTTAAAATCTCAAATTTGCAAAGCTTGTTTCAGCAATCTGGTTTTTCTCCCAATTGTTTTTGTTTGGCAAGCCTTTAAAACAAAATTCAAAGCATTCAAAGACTGAAATATCCCTGGAAAAAACAGGTTCTATTTGCCTTATCAGAAGGCTGAGAATGTGGAGAATTAAAAAAGACAGGTATAAAGTACAAAATATCACATTTGTGATCTTTTCAGGATTTAGAAAAGGTTTCTGTGTTGGCCATTTGGGCGCCACTGTGAGAAATAAATGTAGTGAACCAATCTTAAATGAAAATATTGTGTATAGGCTTTTCAGATACACGCAGCTCATCCAATGCAGCAACTTAGCATTATGCTCAACTCTAAATCTTGCCTATTCTAAGAGCCTCTAATTTGGCTTGCAAAGGGAGGAGAGATGATGTGACAGAGATTTACAAAATGGCAAACACGGAGTGTTTTTATTACTGAAAGCTGCTATGAGCGTTCATCAATAGAGAAAAGCAGGATATATGCTTAATAATAAATTCTTGTTCAACACTTCAGCAAGCCATGTCTTTTTTTTAGGCACTCCACACCTTCTGTTGCTGATGGTTTTCTATTCTTTTTCGACATGGCCAGCAAGCATTCAGCTTTGTGTACCCAGGAAACATGTTCAAATTGCACTGGACTGGGGGAGCGGGAGGTGCTTTGTACATTTTTTTCCTGGAGATTTATTTCTATATCTATAGATTTTCCCCACTGTGAGCCTGCAGATAGTTCCCTCTTGTTTTCCAGTAAAGCGGTAAGCTACATAGCCATCATAACTCAGTCCAATATGAACATACATTTATCAATTTATTTCTACCTATATTTCCCATTTAAAATCTCAAAGTGTGCATGCATAAAATACATTATTTTATGTATGGTAAATGGGTGGGAAAAAATGGAGGACTGACACATCTCCAAACAGCGGAGATGACACTGAGGCAGAAACTGGTGACCCAGCAGCAAGCCCTGGACAGTGGAGCCTCTCCAGACAAGGAGAAGCCAGGAGACTGCCCACATGTGAGGAGACCTGCAGAACTTTACAGGTGACTCGTAAGTAAGAGTGCTTGGAGCCATGGAAGAAATATCACGCTCACAGCCTCAGCAGAGCCTGTTTAAGGCTACTGGGTCCAAATCCCCACTTTCTAAAGCACATTTGGAATATAACAACTTTAAAAGCTACAGAGGACTTCCAAGCAGCAGCAACTATACCACCCAGTGAGCGATCCTTTGACCAGGATTAGAGATTAAAGCTAAAAGCAAAGAAAGAAATATAAGGACTTAAAAATAATTAAAAGCAAAAAGCTTGCTAAGAGTCTAAATTAAGAAAGTTTAAAACAACTAAGGGAACAGTCGAATTCGGAATTATTTAAAGTACTTTTGAAATAATAAAATAAATAATAAATACCTCTGTGGGAAAGAGGACTTTTTATATTTGCCAGAGAAAACAATTGGTTGGCTTTGTCAAATAAAGAGACAAGGGAAAGTTGCAAAAGATCATCTGACCATAGAACTACAGAATGCTGAATGGGACCAAAGAGTTAAGGATACAGAGAAAGGGAGGAAGAGCCTTTCTTTTATTTTTACTTCTCTTTTCTGGATTATAAATTAAAGAAATGGCTATTACTAAAAAAGCAGCAAAACTTGCAAAAGGAAGGAGAGGATCTTTGACAGAGCAAATGGCAGAAAAAGGGATTAAACCAGAGATATTGCAAAGGATATCCAGGGACTTGGGGGGAAATGTGACTGAATCTGTCAAGAGAAATTTGGCTTCACTGGAAGGGAGGATGGAGGAAAAAATTGCAAACATGGAAGAAAAGAGGAATAAAAAATTTGAAGAATCTGAATTGCAGATGAGTGGGGAGGTTAAATAAACTAAAGATAAAATGAAAAATTTATCTATTAAGAAAGATTTGATTACATTTGAAAGGAGAATGAAAGAAAGATTTGCAAATATGGACAAAAAGATGAATAAAAATATGAAGAATCTGCAATACAAATGAGTGAGAAACATTAAGATAAGAGATGAAAAAAGATTTAGTGTCACAATGTGACACTATTGGAATTAAAAGAGAAAGAACTTTTGCTTGAGATTGAGAGTAGCTACAGAACCTGGCAAAAATAGTAAAGAGAGGGTTGCTGAAGTCTTAAAAAAAAATTAGAATGGGAGGAAAAAGACATAGATGCAGAAGTGAACAAGGTGCACAGAATCAATACAAGGAATAAAAAGTTAAGAAATGTACCAAGAAATATACTTGTGCACCTTGTCAGGAAGAAGAAAAGAGACCAGGCTCTATGACAATATCTTAACACCAAGCTGAAGATTAATAATGCCAGAATACTGCCTAAGAGAAAAGAATATAAAATTGACAATAAGTACTTTTATAAAATACTGGAATATTTTGCCTGTATTTTCTTATGTTTATCTTTTACTCATTTAAAAATCTTCAATAAAAATTATATTATTTGTTTTAATGTATGGTAAATTGCATGCTAAGAATGAATTGCTTTCCAGTGTCACTTATGTTACTTATTTTATGTTTTATTTAATATATGATATTTAACATATACATATATTTATTATTTTTATTTAACATACTGTTAAATACATATTTATATTTACTATATATGTAATATATATTACTTAATATATTATCAAAAAAGCAATAAAACCTCATTTGTAATAATAAATGAATATTTCCCAACAGCGGCAACATCTAGATCAGTGTTTCTCAACCTTGGGAACTTGAAGATGTGTGGACTTGAACACCCAGAATTCCCCCAGCCAGCCATGCTGGCTGGGGAATTCTGGGTGTTGAAGTCCACACATCTTCAAGTTCCCAAGGTTGAGAAACCCTGATCTAGATGTTTGGATTCCATGTTCCGGAATTCTCATCAATGGCCGTGCTGATTGCAGAATTTGGGACTTAAGGTACAACATCCATAAGTTATTAAGATTGGGAAATATTGCATGAAATCTTTAGGTTCCATGATGGCATTTACTGTCAGTAAGTTCGTTAATGACCAAAAAGGTTCTTTGTTTCCCTTCTCAATAACTAACACACAATTTCCGAGATGGCAAATAGCTTTAAAAAAAAGATACATGTTTGCTTCTTCTTTAATATTTGCTTAATGGAAATAATGAATCATCTTCAATGAAACAGAGTGGATAGACATGAGGATCCAAAAACTGATATTAATGACAATGCTTGGATACATGTACTTCATCTTCACAATTAATGACTGGCCTGATACATCAATGTGCATACCAGCATCCCTGGATTTTTTAAAAACATTTTTAATTTAAAAAAAGTACAGGTAGTCCTCATTTAGTGACCATTCAGTTACAACAGTGATGAAAAAGTAATTTTGTGACCAATCCTCGCATTTACGACTTTTGCAGGTCTGTAAAGCAAAGCTGAAGTAAGATCATAAGCATAGTCACAGTTTCACTTAGCGACCGCTTTGCTTTAACAACCAAGTTGCTGGTCCCAATTGTGGTTGCTAAACAAGGATTACCTGTAATGGAAAGCTAATGTACTATATGCTGACCTCCAGTAATATCCTTATTTACAAAATCCCACTAGTGTCCTTAGGAAATAAAAAATGATGAGTGGCTTCGTTCCGGCCCTTTGTAAGCATGTCTGCCTGAAAAAAAGTCAAAGGTAAATGGGGGTGGTGGTGGTAGAAGGTACCTCTAAAGGGCACTGAGAGATAGTGAAGACCAATCTCACTTCTGCCGTCTGATAAATGAAATAACCATGTTTGTTGTAGCAGCCATTTTATGAGAGTATTCTACATAAAATCCCAAAAGAACTTCTCAAAAATGCCCATCCTTATGATAGCTTTATTATTTTTAAGACCAGAGATAGACTGGAAGTTATCTATTTTTCATATCTTTTTTTCTTTTACTTTACCTCACTTTTTCTTTTCTTTTTCTTTATATTTTGTATTTCAAATTTTCTTTTTCATTTCTAACTTTTAAATATGTATCTTTAAAATCTTAATAAAATATTATTTTAAAAAATGCCCATCCTTATAGTTACAGAGAAGACCCCCACAGAGGAAGATCCCTATCTTCCTTACAATTCACCCAGAAGGCTGTCTGTTGGGGACCTAATGAGTCCCTGATCTAATACAACAAGCGATCATTCTCTTTTCCAAACATAACGTGAATCACACATTCCAGGGCCAGAATCAATTACAAGATCCAATGGGAAACATCTCCACAATATTTCTTCTTATTCTATCAGTCACCTAAGTGTTATTACTACTAAATAATTAACAAAATTAAGACATAAATTGGCATGACCCTCCTTAATCAGCACTGAAATCTAAAGATTAAAAAAACAGTTTCAGAGTAAAGACACCCAACTAATTATCACAATGGCAATGAGGTTGAAAGATACTGAACACATACAGTGGGGCAAAAAAGTATTTAGTCAGCCACTAATTGTGCAAGTTCTCCCACTTAAAAAGATGAGAGAGGCCTGTAATTTTCATCATAGGTATACCTCAACTATGAGAGACAAAATGAGGGAAAAAATCCAGAAAATCACATTGTCTGATTTTTAAAGAATTTATTTGCAAATCATGGTGGAAAATAAGTATTTGGTCACCTACAAACAAGCAAGATGTCTGGCTCTCACAGACCTGTAACTACTTCTTTAAGAAGCTCCTCTGTCCTCCACTCGTTACCTGTAGTAATGGCACCTGTTTGACCTTGTTATCAGTATAAAAGACACCTGTCCACAACCTCAAATAGTCACACTCTGAACTCCATTATGGCCAAGACCAAAGAGCTGTTGAAGGACACCAGAAACAAAATTGTAGACCTGCACCAGGCTGGGAAGACTGAATCTGCAATAGGCAAGCAGCTTGGTGTGAAGAAATCAACTGTGGGAGCAATAATTAGAAAATGGAAGACATACAAGACCACTGATAATCTCCCTCGATCTGGGGCTCCACGCAAGATCTCACCCCGTGGGGTCAAAATGATCACAAGAACGGTGAGCAAAAATCCCAGAACCACACGGGGGGACCTAGTGAATGACCTGCAGAGAGCTGGGACCAAAGTAACAAAGGCTACCATCAGTAACACACTACGCCGCCAGGGACTCAAATCCTGCAGTGCCAGACGTGTCCCCCTGCTTAAGCCAGTACATGTCCGGGCCCGTCTGAAGTTTGCTAGAGAGCATTTGGATGATCCAGAAGAGGATTGGGAGAATGTCATATGGTCAGATGAAACCAAAGTAGAACGTTTTGGTCTAAACTCAACTCGTCGTGTTTGGAGGAGAGAGAATGCTGAGTTGCATCCAAAGAACACCATACGTACTGTGAAGCATGGGGGTGGAAACATCATGCTTTGGGGCTGTTTTTCTGCAAAGGGATCAGGACGACTGATCCGTGTAAAGGAAAGAATGAATTGGGCCATGTATCATGAGATTTTGAGTGAACACCTCCTTCCATCAGCAAGGGCATTGAAGATGAAACGTGGCTGGGTCTTTCAGCATGACAATGATCCCAAACACACCGCCTGGGCAACGAAGGAGTGGCTTCGTAAGAAGCATTTCAAGGTCCTGGAGCGGCCTAGCCAGTCTCCAGATCTCAACCCCATGGAAAACCTTTGGAGGGAGTTGAAAGTCCGTGTTGCCCAGCGACAGCCCCAAAACATCACTGCTCTAGAGGAGATCTGCATGGAGGAATGGGCCAAAATACCAGCAACAGTGTGTGAAAACCTTGTGAAGACTTGCAGAAAACGTTTGACCTCTGTCATTGCCAACAAAGGATATATAACAAAGTATTGAGATGAACTTTTGATATTGACCAAATACTTATTTTCCACCATGATTTGCAAATAAATTCTTTAAAAATCAGACAATGTGATTTTCTGGATTTTTTCCCCCCATTTTGTCTCTCATAGTTGATGAAATTCACCTATGATGAAAATTACAGGCCTCTCTCATCTTTTTAAGTGGGAGAACTTGCACAATTAGTGGCTGACTAAATACTTTTTTGCCCCACTGTAGGTATTATTTATGGGTTCAAGTTCTTGTTCAGTTAGCAAAAGTACATAAATTGCAGCCTTCGAAGCTGAAACTGCACTCTCAGAATCTCACAAAAATTTTGTCAATTTCTAGAATGTAGAAATTCTAAACATGACTGAAGGTGAAATAATTAACTACATAAGGAAAAATATAATGTAATTGTATTAAATTTTTAAAACAAGGCTGTGCACTGCTGATATGTAGGAAAGCAAAAATAAGCAAGGATGTCCTGGATATGACACTGCTCATCTTTCACTGAAAGGGTAGAATCCCAACTGATAAAACTACCTCACCTACCATTATACAGCACTGGGATAGATAGGAAAAGGAAAAAAAATCAGATTCAACAAAGCAAGGAACATAATGTTACAAGCAGAATAGGTTGTGCTTTAGTCATATTCAAAATTCAGTCCATGAAATACTCAGATTTTATGTTGAAAATTAAGGAGAGGGAACTGGATTGCCATAGCAGAACAGAGGAATGCAGGATACTGCCTAAGATTAAGTTAAACCAATCATCCATCAAATTCAATTTTTTTTTTTGCACCACACAAATCATATTACCCCATAACCTGTAGTTCACAAAGCACTAGAGCTAGTTTCGCTTCTTTCCAAACAAAAGAAGGCACGCTGTGAGGCAATGAAATAAGTAAGCCAGTTGCTGAACAAGAACAAATATACTGGGTCGCAGACAGAATTCTTTCTCAGTGTTCCCAGGGATCAAACTCAGGATATATTGTAAGGAAGTATGCAGTTTATTACTGAGTTAGAGCCCTTCCCTTAAAATTCAGCTAGAGAAAATAAGAAAAGTAAACACAGAAAGTCTATCCTCTACAAACTGAGATTACTGCAGTGTTGTCCTTTGAATATGTACCAGCTATTTTAGTGAGTAAACAAGCTGATGTATAGAATAGTCTTCCAACAGTGCCTCCACTGAAAACAATTACATGCACAGAAGAGTATTCCAGCATCAAGACACTTAAACATGAAATACAGAATGCAAGCCTTTACTCTTGAACAATTATTAGCAAATGAGGGCCTTCTCCCCATCCCTTGCATTCTTTCTCTGAACGAGAAAATGTGAATATTTCCTAGTGCACACAGTACATATATAAAGCATTGCCAAATACATGTGCTTCTTTGATTAAGTGAACATAGCTTTTGTTATTACATGGCCCTAACCTGTATATCTGTGTCTTTTACAGGCTCTAGAGGTTCAAATGTTGTTGCAGCACTAAGGCTCTCCAAGCGCTGAGATATGTGGGATATATCAAGGCCTCTGGACCCAAGAAGAACTGATCTGGAAGACAGATGAAAACAGAGGATGAAAGGCACAGATACTAGAACAAGGCAACACAGCCATTTCTATCAAAATACAATATAATTCCAGAGACCTGATCAGTATACCACTAGCTTTTGATCTCTCTTAAAACCTCTACAAAACGTGGATTGAAATAAACATGGAACAACTTTTGGACAAATGGTCCATCAAGCAACAAAACCATCAATCAAGGAGAACAGTGTTGATAGACTTTTCAATATCTGCTGACTGACATCCTG